>NC_029793.2:129773031-129773984 GCF_000816755.2 Arachis ipaensis | reverse complement strand
AATAAACATTTTTAAAATATAAAAATCTAATTATAAATTTAGTAAAATTTTATGAACTAATAGGATAAAACCTAAAATAAAAGAATATACCTACCTATAATCACACTTCAAATTAAACCAACATAGACTATGATGTGAGGGAACGTTTGAAATGCATAACTATGTATATACCTCTACTTAACTGTTTAAGTTTTTGTGATAAATAGTTTGATGAAATGTATATATACCTTCCCTGATTAAAAAGCATGCATGATAATGATATTTTGTATACTAAGTAAGCAACTAACCGAATTGCCAGCGAGCTTGGACGAGCGCAACGTCGGGGTTGTGAGCGAGGAAGGGGATGGTGCGGCAGAGGAAGTCGGGGTCAGGCTGGAAATCGGCGTCGAAAATGGCGACGTAGTCGCAGAGGGCGACGTAGGTGTGCTTCATGCCTTCCTTGAGTGCTCCTGCTTTGTAGCCATTCCTGTTCTTCCTGATCTCATACTTTATGTTTATGCCTTTGCTTCCCCATCTTTGGCACTCCACTTCCACCATATTCTGTTGTGTTTTCATTTGTCAATAACTCACTATGACGTTTCATTCATAAAAGTTTAATTATTGTTAACCATTAAGTAATTGTTAGTGAATCTTATTAACTAGTAGAGGAGGCTACTGCTTTGAACCTTAATGACAGGGTCTGTTGAATCATCAAGAACTTGAATAATAATTCTATCGGAGGGCCATGATAGCCCACATGCAGCTCCAATTGACAATTGATACACCTGCAACCAATGAAACACTAGTCACCATATGCCAAACTTCACTTCAGCCCCTAAATAAATATCATGAGAAATAATTACTTGTATCTTTTTTATTACTTATACACTAAAATTAGATACTAAAATTAGTCACTACTAATATAAAATACATATTAAAATATAAATATATATTAAAAATAAATTAAACACACA
>NC_029793.2:129758658-129772920 GCF_000816755.2 Arachis ipaensis | reverse complement strand
ATATTCTAAAGTGATAAGATAAAAAATTAATTATCATTAAATTTGTAATTTTTATTATCATATATAAACTTTACTATTTTAATTTAAAAATATTAATTCCTCATCTTATAACTTTATTAACCGGTCCACTTTAAAAAAAACTTAATCCTTCTCACAGGTATAGTTTTCTTTGCATTTTTAAGATTGTAGAATAACACGACATTCCTGTCATAGTGTAACCGTTCATTCCAAATTCCTAAACATCAAAATTTTGTAATTTATTTTAAAATATTACATTGTTGAAACATATGTTTATTTTTATTATATTAGAAAAATTTTGTGAATATATTATGGTAAATTTTTTTATACAACAGTCGATATTAATCAGCACTATTTTTTATTAAAAATATTGATTTTCTAATATTTTTATTAGTGTTGTAAGTGTGAAAAGTGTTAAAGTTAGTTCCACTCTAAGAAAATAAGGAAGAGTAAGGAGTTTATAAGATGAGAGACCCATTAACTTGACATCTTAAGATTTTGAGTTGGATGTGGTATCTTCTCATCTCATATTCTCTTGCGAGCAGATTTTCTGATTTGTAATAATTAATCATCATTAATATTTTTAATAGTATATAATTATTTACCATTTTTTATCGGTTAAATATTAACCAAATTTTAATAAAAGTGTTACTTTCTCTAATTTTAAATCACATAAAACCTACAAAGAAAACTAATAAAAGACGTGTTAGTTATATTAAAGAATAGAAATACCTCTTTCTCATTGTACATTGGGATTTGGACGAGAACCATAGGGTATGAAGAGTTAGCAAGCTCAATATCAGAATTATGGTTGAGAGGGTCCCATTTGTACCGTTTCTGGGTCTTAAACAACTTGACAAAGACTATGACTATTCCCATATACAGCCTCTCCACAAAAAGCATGAGCGACATGATCAAGCACAATGCCACCACCAACTTGAGCATTGGAACCACCAACGGTGCCCTTGCTTGCTCCCATATCAACCCCATTTCAAGCCCTTCCATTATATATTTTTTTTAATTTATTCTTTGGTTCCCTTGTGAGAAACAAAAGGTACGGTACGGTGGTGATGTTTAATTTCAAGATATGGTGCACTACATATATATAGATATGTATATGTATGAAGTTGGTATTTGGGGTTTGCGAAAAGAACACGAATTGAATGGTTTGGTTTTCACTTTTGGTGATTCGTGTTCATTGTTGCTTAGGAGTTACGACAAGGCAATTGAATTGAATTGAAGAGGATCCAATTAAGTGTATATGAACGTGTACACACACACATACACTACTGAAGTAGCCTATTCGCTAGATGATGATGAGTTGCTCTTCCATGTGCATGTGGCAGATTTAGTGTAACAACAACTGACAACAACAAACGGAGGACCAAACGTATGTATGATAGAGAAGAACGTATTTATATAGGGAAATGTTCAAGTGTTTGACAGTAATGGTCGTCATATATATACTCCTTTAATTTCTACCAAATTATTCATTTGATTGAAGATGAGTAATATTAGAGAATTAATACATCAATTTTAGTTTTTTTTTTGTTTTTTTGTGTTTTTTTTGTTTTTACAAAGATAGGAGAGTCGAACCAGCAACCTCTTAATTGAGTACGAGGAGATTATGCCATTTGAGCTATTACTCATTGGCTACGTCAATTTTAGTTAATATTATAGAAGACTAAATATAAAAATATTTAATAACAAAAAAAATATCAGAATTTATTTTATTTTAATAAAATTAATAAATATTAAATAAGATAAATTTTAATTTTTTTATTTTATTTTTCTAACATTACCGAAATAAATGATGTGCAAAGCAATTAAGATTAAATATAGACAGCTGGCATGCATGAAATTGGAAATGTTTAATTTGTCACAATCCTTGGGCGTTTGCACCTAACTGTTCATAAAATTGTAGGGTAGCTTCTGTTGTTTTGTTTCTCCTTTTCTTCTTCTTCTTTCTGCGATCTTTCTTTTTCTTCTTTTTTCTTTTTTTTGTTTAAAAAATTTCGAGTATTAATAATTATCTTATACGAGCAATGCAGTTATTAACTTGTTCGTCCACTTTTACTTGGTGATTCCGGGAGGTATCCGTTTAGCTTGAAAATTTGAATTATTTGATTAATAATAATAATAAGCTTTAGAATTAAAAAATGTGACAGATTACGAGAATGTAATTATTAAAAATAAATTATTATTTCTAATCATAAAACTTTGAATTTTAATATCTTGACAATTTTAACCGTGAAAAATGAACTAGCTACTTCAATACTGATAATAATTAGGTTATTTTGACAGAGTTGTTTAAAATAGATAATTCGTTGTTTTGTTAAGTAATTCATACTTTTTTGTATATTGAGTTATTTTATATTTTTTTATTAGAATTGTCAACACAATTATATTATATGTACATAAAAAATTAATTAATTATTAATTGGACAGTTAGGCATCTGAGTAGGAATATAATATAGTGTACTGTCTTATTATTTTAAGAATCTTCATAGATCTACTCCTTTATTTTCCTTAATTTTTTCATGTATATATAGTACGTGGGTAAAATCAGATAGATTAAACTTTGCTTGATTTCAGTACCCTGAAATTTTAAATACATACAACTATACAAGCAAAATCTAACGATCCTGACAAGAAACAGGAATGAATTTTTGACGTACGATGATTTCTCTACATCCAATTGTAATCAAGAGCCACTTGCATGTAATAATAATATAATGGGTTCTGTCTTTGACTAGTTATTAGAGGCTTTTATATAACAACCGAAATGTTTGGTAATAAAAAAAAATCAGTCAAAAATAGTCATAATTTACTTTATTTAACATTTATTAATTATTGCAATAATTAATGATGAATGCTAAATAAGATAAATTTTCGCTATTTTTTTTTGTCTCCTTAGCATTACTCATTAACGTCGATGTATTTGTATATGTTTTTTTTTTCCTATAGATATTTCTTTTGTCGGAAAATAATTTTAAATTCACAGGTTTTATATATTACTTACATCTTCAACCTAGGATATTAACATTTATTAACACCGCGCGCGCGCCAATCTTAGTTAATGATGAATGGAAGTGCACATATTTGTATGCACAAGTTAACAATATTCCGCTAATAAGTTATAGTTAAAATGAGTAAATGACATAGTCTTACTTAGTTTTGAAAAAAAAAAAAATTAACAATACTCCAACTTATATTATATTATATCATATATAATGTTTTTCTCTAACCCTCTCTTCCTTAGACGATTATTTAAACTTCTCTTTATAATTCTTTAAGAGTGTAATTTTTGTTTGCACAATTGATGGTGGTTTATAAATATATTTTATTACTTGATTATATCCAATCCGATTCACCTAACTCACCAACACCATTCTAATTAATTATGAGACATTTTCAACTTAACCAGAGATAGGAAATTGTTTTCTTATGATATTTGTTAATAAATAAAGTAAAAAAGTTCAACCTGCAGAAAGTGAGTTCGCTAACTTTGCTTGTTTGATAACAACTGTTGACCATCATCATTGGAGAGATTTACCAACTTGATGAAATGATTACGAGTTTGCGACTATTTTTTTCTTTTTAACAAAAAGAAAAAAAAAAAACTCACACACTTGTCAATTTGGTTATGATCATCAACTATATATCTTAACATTGATTATAATTAATTAGGCTTAGCAAACAGCAGGCAAGCAATCAGCACTTAGAAAAGCACTCCATCATCACTATATATAACTAATAAGAATTTCAAAAAACATGAGTCAGTATAAAATATCGATGATTGAATGGTCTAAAGTATGTTAGAGAGTTAAATTTTAAGGTGATTTTTAAATTCATAGAGAAGCTTTAAATTTGTCTTTTAATTTGTAATTATCCTAATAATTTTGTCTCTTAATTTTGTCTCTGATCTTAATAATATTCACTCACGATCGTGTCTGAGGTATTTTTTGGTGACGGAATAATGATATATGTAGTTGGACGAAGACCAATAATAAATCCAAAAATATTAAGTCCTAGGAACAAATATATAATACATAAAAATAATAAAATTTTTTAATAAACATATCAAAATGTATTGAACATTAAATTTAATAAAATAAATTTTTGACACAAAAATTTAGCATAATTTTTATTTCAATATAGAGACAAATATTGTTTTATAACAGGGGCACACATATATATAGATGTCTACTTTCTAACATTTTTTAGTAATGTTAGTGGGTACTTGTCCCCACACCATATTAAATGGATCCGTTCGTGACCAAGGTCATGTTGGACTGATAAAATGTTGTTTTATTTTTAGCGTTTAAATAGAATAAAAATATTGTTTAAGATATTTTGAGGAGTAAATGGTCAAATTAATTTATGAAAGATTATTAGATATTGAATTAGTTTTCGAAATTTTTTTTAATTAAATTTGTCTTTTAAAAATTTTAAATTAGTCATGTTAGTTTTTTCGTCATTTTGTTTATTGTTAGTGTCAAAATTTGCTAATGTGACACATTAAATGACACCTCAACACATACCTAGGAGTCTTAATTGATTATGAAATTAGATCAAATCAAAACCTAATTGTGGAGAGAACTTGAGGCATTGAAATTTCTCAATTTGGAGTTGATTTTATCTAATTTCATAAACTAATCATGCTAATAGTCAATTAAAACTTCTAGGTGTGTGTTGGATGTCACTTAACGGGTCACATTAGCAAGTTTTGACACCATCAATAAACAAAGTGACAGAATGACTAACATGACTAATTTTAAATCTTTAAAGGACGAATGTGATTAAAAAATCTTTTAGAGATCAATTTGGAGAACGAGTAATTTTTCAGAGACTAATTTGACCATTTACTCGTATTTTGAAGAATTTTAACATGTTGAAGTTATTGTTCTCAATCTCTCACGAAGTCTCTTATTCTCCTTATTTTCTTCGATGGCTCCACTTTGAGAGGAATTTTTTTTTCACATTTTCTCTAGAAAAAAGCAACAACATTGGAATAGACTCATCTCTGTTGCATACAGAGTAGGCTGGGGAGAAGCAGTTAGATTGATAGAAGTAACCAAAATAGAAAAGAAAAAAAAAAACAGACAATTAAAATTGAAGGTAGTACTTATATAGCTAGTGCATATTTGAAATTTGGTGACACCTTAAGTCAATCGCACTTAACAATTTTGACACAATCAGATATTGAATCTTTTGTTCAACACCACGTGATAGGATAAGGTTGCTAATTAGCTAAAGTCGCAAAATTGCTTTAAGATAATCATAAAAAGAAATCCGTTAGTATTTTTTTATTTTTCACACACGCGCACACGCACACGCACACGCATACTCACAATCATAAAAAGAAACCCGTTAGTATTTTTTTATTTTTCACACACGCGCGCATACGCACACGCATACGCATGCGTACGCACGCACGCACGCGTCGCGTACGCACAAGTTGTTAACTTTTCTATAGAGATGCTTTCGGTGAAAATATTTTAACTAACAATTTAGAAAATGTATAATTAGTAATAAATAAGAATATTATCTTTTTCCTAATAATATAATCATATAGATTGTTACTATTAATTAATTTAAAATTTAATTTCCTTAATTAGAGTATATTTATTTAACTATAATGCTTTTAAAATTAGAGAATAAATTATTAATTAATGATATAATAATTTGATTCTCTAGTTTAAGAATAAATAATTAAGTATAATTGTAGTATAACTTGCATAATTTATGTTTAGTATAATTAGTATTTGATGAGCGGATATTTTATACGCTTTTTGACATCATTTTCATATAGTTTTCATTATGTTTTGTTTAAGTTTTATTGTGTTTTCATAGGTTTTAGTGCAAAATTCACATTTTAGATTCTACTTTGAGTTTTTGTGTTTTATGATGATTTCAGGTACTTTCTGGTTGAAATTGAGGAGTTTTGGCAAAGTCTAACTCAGAGACAGAGAAAGGACTGCAGATGCTGTCAGGATCTGACCTTCATGCACTCGAATGAGCATTTCTGGAACTACAGAAGTCCAAATGGCGCGCTCTCAACGGATATGGAAATCTAACATTTAGGGATTTCCAGAAATATATAATAGTCCATACTTTGCTTTGGAAATGAAGTCCCAAAACTGGCATTCAATGCCAGCCACCAGCCCCATTCCTGGCGTCCAACGCCCAAGATGGGGTAGCTGGCATCCAATGCCCAAAAGGGAGTCCCAAGCCAGCGTTCAACACCCCTAAGGAGTACTAGATCGTGGAGACACTCCAAACTCATCCCAAACACTCACCAAGTGGGTCCAGAAAGTAGATTTTCGCACCTCTAAGTCTAGTCTGTCATATTTCTGTAATTCTTAGTTATTAGACTAGTATATATAGAACAAAGATCACCCTTGTAAGAGATCTTTGCCCATTCGAAACTTTTATTATTATTTTTTGTAAAATATGAGTCACTAACCTCCTAAGGTTAATGTTAGGAGCTCTGCTGATTCTTATGAATTAATAATATCACTATTCTACTTTAATCTATGCTTGATTCTATTCTAAGATGTATCTTCGTTCTTCAGCCTTATGAATCGGATGACCCGTGACAATCATCCTCGTTCTACATGGGTTCTTGCGAGTCCTTGATGGGATAGTATTGAACCACAAGCTTGATTATACATCTCTTAGATGGCTAATCCACGACTTCTTTGGGGACTTCTCGAGACATCAGTTCAGCCGAGGTGCGGGGCGATTAGGATCTTTGTGGTATAGGCTAGAACCAAGGAAGCAGCATTCTTTGATCCGGAAGATCCGACCTTATCTGTGGCATTTTGAGTAGGGTCACCAAGGGAATGGACTGCTAGAGCTTTACCCCCGTTCAGATTGGATGACCGCTAACCCGGCGTTTGATCTGAAGCAGAGGAGATTAATGACCGCTGATCCGGCGTTAATCATATATAGCCTGCCATGGAAAGAATCAATCAGAAGTTGGAGTAGATGGTGAGAAAAGTTGATCTAGAAGGAAGAAGCATCTCCGAAGCCTCAACCGTTCTCATACCATTGACTTCACACTTATCTAGTAACATTTTATTTATTTATCTGTTTTATGCATTTTCTCGTGACAACTATATTTTCTATTCACCTGACTAAGATCTGCAAGATATCCATTGCTTGCTCAAACCAACAATCCTTGTGGGATCGACCCTCACTCACCTAAGGTATTACTTGGATGACCTGGTATACTTGTCAGTCTATCTATGCGAAACGTGCGGAGTCAGTTTCGTGCACTAAGTTTTTGGCCCCGTTGCCGGGGATTGTTCGGATTTGACAAACTATCGGATTATCTTGTTGCTTAGATTAGGTACGTTTTACTATTTTGTTTGAGTCTTTTGTTTTCTTTTCAAAAATTTTTCAAAACTTTTTCTTTTCTTTATTAATCTTTATCTTTTGTTTGAGTCTTTTGTTCTTGTTCTTGTTAAAGTTTCAAACTTTCTTGGTGTCCTTTTCCAAAAATTTTCAAAAAGTGTGTCTTTTATTTGAGTCTAGTGTCAGTCCTTAAGTTTGGTGTCTTTTGTGTGTGCTTTGTTTTCTTTGAATTTTCGAATTAGTCTGAGTGTTCTTTCTTGGTATTCAAGTTGTTCTTGTTTCTTTTCTTATTTTGATCTTAAAATTTTTAAGTTTGGTGTCTTTTGGTGTTTGTTTTCTTAATTTTCAAAAATTAGTGTCTTTTGATCTAAAAATTTTTAGTTTAGTGTCTTTTGGTTGTTTTTCTCTTTCTTCATTAATTCAAAAAATAAAAAAATATCTTTTCTATTTTTATTCAAATTTTTGAAATTCTTACCTTCTTTTCTTATTTTGGTTTAAAAATTTTAAAGTTTGGTATTTTCTTGTTAGTAAAGTCAAATTTCAAATCTTATCTTTTTTTTTTTAAATCTTTTCAAATCTTTTCTTTTAATTTGATTCTTTCCTATCTTATCTTTCTTTTAAATTTTAAAATTCAAAACTTTTTCAAATTTTTATCTTGTCTTTAGTTTATCTTTCTTTAAATTTCAAATAATTATCTTGTCTTATCTTAATTTAATTTTCAAATTCAAATCTTTTTCAAATCTTCACCATATCTTATCTTTTCAACTTTTTTGAAATCTTTATCTTATCTTGTTTCAATTTCAAAATTTTTAAAATCAAATCTTTTTCAAATCTCCTATCTTATCTTATTTTCAAATCTTTCTTAATTAGTTACATGTTTTGTCTTATTCTCTTTTTATTCTCCATTCTCTTTCTTCTTTTTCAAAACCTCTTAACTATTTTCTCTCTCTTCTTTTTCGAAAATATCTTCCCTTTTTTCTCCATTAATTTTTGAAAACTATCCTTATTAAAGGACATCTTCTTTTCTTTTCTTCTTGATCTATATCTCTCTAACAAAGGACCTCTATACTCTGACATAGAGAATCTTTTTCTTTCCCTCTTCTTGCATTCTTTCTTCTTGTTTATGAGCATGAACAGAGATAAAGAATCTCTCTTTGATCGTGATCCTGAACCTGAGAGGACCCTGAGGAAGCGTTTACAACAAGTTAAACCACAACACTCCGGAAGAGATCTCACAGAACTTTTCGAACAAGAAACTGAAAGTACAGATATGGCAACCGAATAGAATAATGGAGGAGATGCAAGGAAGGTTCTTGGTGACTTCACTGCACCAACTTCTGACTTCTATGGAAGAAGTATCTCCATACCTGCTATTAGAGCAAATAACTTTGAGTTTAAGCCTCAGTTAGTCTCTCTAATGCAATAGAATTGCAATTTTCATGGACTTCAACTAGAAGATCCACATCAATTTTTATCTGAATTCTTATAAATCTGTGATACTGTTAAGACCAATGGAGTAGATTCTGAGGTCTACAGACTGATACTTTTTCCCTTTGCTGTCAGAGACAGAGCTAGGATATGGTTGGATTCTCAATCTAAGGAAAGCCTAGACTCTTGGAAAAAATTGGTCAATGCTTTCTTGGCCAAGTTTTTTTCACCTCAAAAGATGAGCAAGTTCAGGGTGGAAGTTCAAACTTTCAGACAAAAAGAGAGTGAATCCCTCTATGAAGCTTAGGAAAAATACAAGCAATTGATCAGGAGATGTCCTCCTGACATGTTCTCAGAATAGACTATCCTATGCATCTTCTATGATGGTCTATCTGAGATGTCCAAGATGTCACTGGACCATTCTGCTGGTGGATCATTCCACTTGAAGAAAACGCCTACAGAGGCACAGGAACTCATTGAAATGGTTGCAAACAACCAATTCATGTACACTTTTGAGAGAAACCCTGTGAACAATGGGGTAGCTCAGAAGAAAGGAGTCCTGGAAGTTGACACTTTGAATGCCATATTGGCTCAGAACAAGATCTTGACTCAACAAGTCAATATGATCTCTCGGCATTTGATTGGAGTGGAAGCTGCAGCTAGTAGCACTCAAGACACCTCTTATGATGGAGATGCCTATAATTCAGATTAACCCATGATGGAAGAGGTGAATTACATGGGAGAACCCTATAGAAACACCTACAACTCCTCATGGAGGAATCATCCTAACTTCTCATGGAAGGATCAACAGAAGCCTCATCAAGGCTTCAACAATAATCAAGGTGGAAGAACCCAGAATAGATTCAACAACAGACCACCATTTCTATCTTCTCAGCAACAAATGAAGACTTTTAAGTAGAGCCTTTCTGACTTAGCAACCATAGTCTCTGAACTCTCTAAGACCACTCACAGTTTCATAATAGAAACTAGGTCCTCCATCAGAAATCTGGAGGTACAAGTTGGTCAGCTGAGCAAGAGAATCCCTGAGACTCCTCCTAACAATCTTACCAGTAACACTGAAGTAAACCCAAGAGAAGAGTGCAAGGCCATCACTGTAGAAGCTGAGGCCGAATCTGAAGGGAATTCTTTGGCGTTGAACGCCAGTAAGGAAGTCCTTACTGAGTGTTCGATTCCCCAAGAGGTATCATCACTAGCATTAAACGCCAGTAAGGTGGTCTTTACTAGGCGTTCAACGCCCAAAGAGGCACAACAACTGGCGTTGAACGCTAGTAAAGGGATACAAGCTGGGCGTTCAATGCCCAAAGAGACACAAGTCCTGGCGTTGAATGCCACAATAGGGGTAGTGGGCAACCCTAAGCCCTCTGAGAACTCCCTTATTGAAGAACTGATAGAACCCAAGGTTCATGAGGAGCCCATTGAAGTTCCCTTGAATGTTTGGTTAAGGATCATAGAATCTGAAGAATACTCTTTCTCTGATGAGGAAGAGGAAATTAGGGAAGAGCAAGTTGCTCGGTACCTAAGAATTCTGATAAAGGTGAATGCCAAGTTATTTGGAATAGGGACTTTGGAGGAAGAACTTCCAGTGCTAACCAAGGAACTCAATGCCTTGGTTCAGCTGAAGTTACCTCAGAAGAAGCCGGATCTCGGACGCTTCTTGATTCCTTACACCATATCCATATGTACCATGACCTTTGATAAGGCTCTGTGTGACCTAGGTTCAAGCATAAACCTCATGCACCTCTCTGTAATGGAGAGACTGAGAATTTTTGAGGTACATGCTGCAAAAATCTCACTAGAGATGACAGACAAGTCATGAAAAAGGCTTATGGTCTGGTAGAGGATGTCATAGTAAAGGTGGAGAACCTTTACATCCCTACTGATTTCATAATCCTAGATAATGGGGAGGAAGAGGATGAATCTATCATCTTTGAAAGACATTTCCTAGCTACAGCCAAGGCTGTGATTGATGTAGACAGAGGAGAACTAGTCCTGCAATTAGATGAGGACTATCTTGTGTTCAAGGTTCATAAGCTTCATTCTACCTCAGTTGAAGGAAGCACCATTAACAAAAATGAAGTGCTTCAACCACTACTCTCAGTACAAATCCTAACAGAGCCCCCAGACACCAATTCTAAGTTTGGTATGGGGCAACCATCATCAAGCTCTGAGAGGAATGGCAGGTAGAAAGTGACCAAGGGCTGGAGGGATAAGAAAATCCCCACTGAAGGCCTCTCACCTGGCATGAGAGTTGTCTTCACTGACAACCCAGTCATCCCACACACAATGAACATGATTCTATCTCTAGAGCATGTGGAGCTCATCCATGAGAGCACAGGCAAGAAGTTCACTGTAAGGGGCAAAATTCTGAGCCCCTATCCATCTCCGTAAGGAGTTAACCGTCAAGCTAGTGACGTTAAAGAAGCACTTGTTGGGAGGCAACCCAACCATAATTAAAGTTATTTATATTTTTTTCATTAAGTTTATTTCAGTTATATCAGTTTAATTTTATATTTGTTTAAGTTTGTGATCATATGCAGTAGTTAGAACAGAAATAGAAACAGTCAGAGGTGGAAACAGAACACCTTGGAGCAGGTACCTTGCTGGCGTTGAATGCCAGACAAGGGGGCCACAGTGGGCATTCAACGCCCATGAAGAGCAGCATTGCTGGCGTTGAACGCCAGTCAGGGAGCTTGTAGCTGGCGTTGAATGCCAGCCAGGGAGCAGAGGCTGGGCGTTCAACGCCTCAAAGGAGGCAGAGACCTGGCGTTGAACGCCAGGAAGGAGGCCCCCTATCGGCGTTCAACGCCCTAAAAGGAGCATATAGCTGGCGTTGAACGCCAGCCAGGAGCAGGAGCTGGGCATTCAACTCCCACAAGGGGGCAAGGAACTCGAATTTCCTAGCCCCTCAGGATTAGTGGATCCTACAGAATCTCCACTACCCCACCTTCTTCTCTCTCTTACTTTCACTCTTCCCCATAAACCCTAAACCAATCACATCCATATCTCTTCCCAAAACCATCATAACTCCCACCCACTTTAAATTAAAAAATTTCCACCCCTATAAATACCCCTTCTTCCTACCCTTCACACACACACACACACACACACACACACACACACACACACACACACACACGCACACACACCCACACACTTCATACACTAAAATCCCCACTTGGCCGAATCCTCCTCTCCCCATTTCTCTACCAATTCTCTTCTTCTACTCTTTTCTTTTTTTGCTCGAGGACGAGCAAAGCTTTTAAGTTTGGTGTTGGAAAAGCCTTGCTTTTTGCTTTTCATTCACACTTATGGCACCCAAAGTCGGAAAATCCTCTAGAAAGAGGAAAGGAAAAGCAGTTTCTTTCACCTTCGAACCTTGGGAGATGGAGAGATTCATCACTGGTGCACAAATTGTGAATCACACTTTTCACAACTCGTACCACTGACCAGCAAGTGCACTGGGTCGTCCAAGTAATACCTCACATGAGTAAGGGTCGAATCC
Source organism: Arachis ipaensis (assembly GCF_000816755.2). NCBI lineage: Eukaryota > Viridiplantae > Streptophyta > Magnoliopsida > Fabales > Fabaceae > Arachis > Arachis ipaensis. The sequence goes on along the minus strand of NC_029793.2, from coordinate 129,760,589 downwards.
CACGGAGATTGTTGGTTTGAAGCAATCTATTGTTATCTTGTAAATCTTAGTCAGGAAGTCAATTATGTTTATCAGTTGAGTTGCGAATAAACAAGAGAGCATGGATTAAAGGTTACTTGTTATGCAGTAATGGAGAATATGTTGGAGTTTTGGAGATGCTTTGTCTTCTGAATCTCTGCGTTCCTCTGTCTTCTTGTTCACGCACGCACGTCCTCCTATGGCAAGCTGTATGTAGGGGTTCACCGTCGTCAATGGCTACATCCCATCCTCTCAGTGAAGAATATGCTCACATGCTCTGTCACAGCATGGCTAATCATCTGCAGGTTCTCAGTCATACCGGAATAGGATCTGCTATCCTTTTGCGTCTGTCACTACGCCCAGCACTCATGAGTTTGAAGTTCGTCACAACCATCCAATCCCAGAATCCTACTCGGAATACCACAGACAAGGTTTAGACTTTCCAGATTCTCATGAATGCCGCCATCAGTTCTAGCTTATACCACGAAGATTCTGATTAAGGAATCTAAGAGATATTCATTCAATCGGATGTAGAACGGAGGTGGTTGTCAGGCACACGTTCATGGTTTGAGGAAGGTGATGATTGTCACAGATCATTACCTTCATCACAGTTAAGCGCGAATGAACATCTTAGATAGGAACAAGCGTGTTTGAGTGGAAAACAGAAATACTTGCATTAATTCATCGAGACACAGCAGAGCTCCTCACCCCCAACAATGGAGTTTAGAGACTCATGCCGTCAAAGAGTACAAAGTTCAGATCTAAAATGTCATGAGATGCAAAATAAGTCTCTAAAAGTTGTTTAAATACTAAACTAGTAGCCTAGGTTTACAAAAAATGAGTAAACTATGATGGATGATGCAGAGATCCACTTCTGGGGCCCACTTGATGTATGCTGGGGCTGAGATTTAAGCAATTCACGTGCAGAGGCCATTTGTGGAGTTGAACGCCAGTTTATGTGCCAGTTTGGGCGTTCAACTCCAGCTTTTGATCCTTTTCTGGCGCTGGACGCCAAAATTGGGCAGAGAACTGGCGTTGAATGCCAGTTTACGCCATCTATCCTTATGTAAAGTATGGACTATTATATATTTCTGGAAATCTCTGTATGTCTACTTTCCAACTCGATTGGAAGCATGCCATTTTGAGTTCTGTAGCTCCAGAAAATCCACTTTGAGTGCAGGGAGGTCAGAATCCAACAGCATCAGCAGTCCTTTTTCAGCCTGAATCAGATTTTTGCTCAGCTCCTTCAATTTCAGCCAGAAAAATACCTGAAATTACAGAAAAACACACAACTCATAGTAAAGTCCCGAAATATGAATTTTTCCTAAAAACTAATGAAAATAGACTAGAAACTAACTAGAACATACTCAAAACTATATGAAATTAACCCCAAAAAGCGTATAAAATATCCACTCATCACAACACCAAACTTAAACTGTTGCTTGTCCTCAAGCAACTAGACAAATAAAATAGAAGACTAATAGGTTGAGAAGCAATAATATCTCAGAGTTTTTGAGTGAAGCTCAGATTCTAATTAGATGAGCGGGACTAGTAGCTTTTTGCTTCTGAACAGTTTTGGCATCTCACTTTATCCATTGAAGCTCAGAGTGATTGGCATCTATAGGAACTTAGAATTCAGATAGTGTTATTGATTCTCCTATTTCAGTGTGATGATTCTTGAACACAGCTTCTTTATGAGTCTTGGCCGTGGCCCTAAGCACTTTGTTTTTCAGTATTACCACCGGATACATAAATGCCACAGACACATAATTGGGTGAACCTTTTAGATTGCGACTCAGCTTTGCTAAAGTCCCCAATTAGAGATGTCCAGGGTTCTTAAGCACACTCTTCTTTTTGCCTTGGACCTTGACTTTAACCGCTCAGTCTCAAGTTTTCACTTGACACCTTCACGC
>NC_029793.2:129754940-129758470 GCF_000816755.2 Arachis ipaensis | reverse complement strand
ACTACTATATGACTCCTAAGGTAAACTTCTATAAGGACACTGTCATAGAGTTAAGGCAGAAATTGGAAATTAACAACCTTTATTCTGGCGGAACGGGGGTTTCTCTGATCCTTGGGGTGCTTGGTCCTGCAAGAGAAGACTTTTGGTGCTTCAATTCCCTTAAGTCACGCCCTTGCTCCTCTTGTTCTTTAAACATATAGGTCAGCATTTGACTGTGTTCCTTCTGTTCTTTTATTATTTGCTCCATAGCTTCCCGTATCTTGGTACCAGACATCTCAAGATACTCCCAGTATTCAGATTGAGGGATCTCTGGGAGGAATTCCTGTGCTCTCTTCTTGATGGGATCATCCTGTGCTTGTTGTTTTTCCATTGATGCTTTGGTGATTGGCTTCTTAATTGAGATATACTCAGTTATTCCCATCCTTACTCCAGCGTCCTTGCAGAGCAGAGAAATCACGCTTGGATAAGCCAACCTGGCCTCTTTAGAATTTTTGTTAGCAATTTTGTAGAGTCCAGCTGAAATCAGCTGATGAACCTCCACTTCCTTTCCCATCATGATGCAATGGATCATCACTGCTCTTTTAACTGTGACTTCAGAATGGTTGCTAGTAGGCAACAGAGAATGCCCAATGAAGTCTAGCCATCCTCTGGCGACTGGTTTGAGATCCTCTCTCTTGAGTTGATTTGGGACACCCTTTGTGTTGGTGGTCCACCTGGCTCCAGGGATACATATGTCCTCTAGAATCTTATCCAGGCCCATGTCTGCTCTCATCATCCTCCTGTTGAAGGAGTCTGGATCATCCTTTAGCTGAGGTAGCTTTAAGATCTCCCTGATCCTGTCAGGATGGGTATGAACAATCTTTCCTCTGACCACGGTCCGATAGTCATAGAAGGCAGTTTCAGATAGTTTCTGCTTGTCAGTTTGCCACATATTAGCATAGAACTCCTGGACCATGTTCCTTCCCACTTTCGTTTCAGGATTAGCTAGGACTTCCCAGTTCCTGATTCGAATTTGCTCCTGGATCTCCGGATATTCATCTTCTTTCAGATCGAATCTAACTTCCGGGATCACTGATCTCAGACCCATTATTTTAAGATAATGGTCTGAATGTTCTTTAGATAAAAACTTCCCTTGATTCCAAAGTGGTTTTGGAATGCTCTCTTTCTTGCCTCTTGGAGTGGGTTGTTTTCCTTTAGGAGCCATAATCTTAGTGATTGCAGATAAACACACCAAACTTAGAGGTTTGCTTGTCCTCAAGCAAAAGAAAAGAAAGGAGAGGGAGAGAAGGAGAGCTAGCTGCTATTCTTGATGGGAGAGGAGGGAGGCCGAACTCAAATTTATAAGGGGGGAGGGTGGGTTTTCGAAAAAAAAGATAAAGATATGATAAAAAAATTTATTTGGAAAAGATAAGATAGAAGATATGATAAGAGAAGATATAGTTTAAAATTGAGAGGATATGAAAGATTTTTGAGAAAGATAGATTTAATTTTTGAAAAAGATAAAGTGGAGGTTTTGAAAAAGATATTGATGAGTTGAAAAAGATAGATTTTTTTTTTAAAAATTTTTTGAAAAGAGTTGGATTGAATTTGCAAAGATGCCTGGTGCTTATGGATTAAAATACATTTGATATTTTTAGTGGTAGGGTTTTTAGAAATTATGGAATTTAGAAATCAGGGTTCTTGACATGTTTATGTAAAATCATGCATTGAACCATAAAATTTGAAATTAGAATGGAAAAACGTGTGGAAAAAATGAGTTTTGCTCCTCCCTGCCTTCTTGGCGTTTGAACGCCCAAACACTGCCTGTTTTGGGTGTTCAGCGCCCAAATGCTGCTCTCCTGGGCGTTCAACGCCCAGCTGCTGCCATTACTGGCGTTCAACGCCCAGTGGGTGCCCATTTCTGGCGTTGAACGCCCAGATTGCTACCATTACTGGCGTTCAGCGCCCTATGGATGCCCATTTTGGGCGTTGAACGCCCAAAATGCACTTTTACTGGCGTTTTCTTGCCAGTGAGCTCTTTTTCTCTGTTTTGTGTGCCGAGGTCTTCTGTAAATGATTCCTCACCTTAGTGTCAGTGAACTTTATATACACAAATAAAAATAAAAATAAAAAAAATAGGGCAAAATGCTTAGAGGATTGTTGCCCCATGGCTGGGTTGCCTCCCAGTAAGCGCTTCTTTATTGTCTTTAGCTAGACCTTGCTGAGCTTTTAATCTAGCTTCAGCCTTGAGCATTCTTGCTCAATGTTGCCTTCTAGAAACGCATATTTCAAGGATGGTGGTAATGGCTTGAGCTCGGATTTAGGAGGTTTCTCTTCTTCCAGAAGAAATTTCAGAGGCTCTTTCATGTCCTCTGAGTCCTCTAAATCAGGCTGAACATCTTTAAAGATGTTTTCCAACTCTGATTCAAGACTCTCAGCCATGTTGATCTCTTCTACCAAAGAGTCAATAAGATCAACTTTCATGCAGTCTTTTGATGTGTTTGGATGCTACATGGCTTTGACAGCGTTCAGCTTGAACTCATCATCATTGACTCTCAGGGTTATTTTCCCCTGTTGGATGTCAATGAGGGATCGTCCAGTTGCTAGGAAGGGTCTTCCTAGAATGAGAGTAGCACTCTTGTGCTCTTCCATCTCCAGCACAACAAAGTCAGTGAGAAAGGCGAATGGCCCAACTCTGACAATCATGTCTTCAATCACGCCTGATGGGTATTTAGTAGAACCATCAGCGAGTTGGAGACATATCCGGGTTGGTTTAACTTCTTCAGTTAAGCCAAGCTTTCTGATAGTGGATGCAGGTATTAGGTTGATGCTTGCCCCAAGATCGCATAAAGCTGTCTTGGTGCAATTACCTTCTAATATGCATGGTATCAGAAAACTCCCAGGTTCTTTAAGCTTTTCAGAATGACTGCACTGCATTCTTCAGTGAGGAGAACTCTTTCTGTTTCTCTCCAATCCTTCTTATGACTCAAGATCTCTTTCATGAACTTGGCATAAGAAGATATTTGCTCAAGTGCTTCTGCAAATGGATTTCCAGGCATCGTAAAGAGATTCATTATCTCTTTGTTTAAAGCCTTGGATGTCCAGCCTTAGCTGTGTCATCCGTTTTGGGGGAAAGTACTGATTCAGAAATTTTTCTGTCAACTGTTTCCATGTCTTTATGCTAGCCTTAGGTTGGTTATTCAACCACCTCTTAGCTTGATCTTTTACAGCAAATGGAAACAGCAATAGTCTGTAGACATCCTGATCTATTTCTTTATCATGTACTGTGTCAGCAATTTGTAAAAATTGTGCCAGAAACTCTGTAGGTTCTTCCTGTGGAAGACCGGAATACTAGCAGCTTTGCTGCACCATGATAATGAGCTGAGAATTCAACTCAAAGCTACTGACTCCAATGGAGGGTATGCAGATACTACTCCCATATGAAGCAGTAGAGGGGTTAGAATATGACTCCAGAGTCCTCCTGGACTGTTTATTTCCGCTTAGGTCCATGATGGAGAAAGGGAGATGATGTAAAATAGAAAAAATATTTT
>NC_029793.2:129754521-129754869 GCF_000816755.2 Arachis ipaensis | reverse complement strand
AAAAATTTTTCCTAATCTAAGCAACAAAATAAACCGTTAGTTGTCCAAACTCGAACAATCCCTGGCAACGGCGCTAAAAACTTGGTGCACAAATTGTGAATCACACTTTTCACAACTCGTACCACTGACCAGCAAGTGCACTGGGTCGTCCAAGTAATACCTCACGTGAGTAAGGGTCGAATCCCATGGAGATTGTTGGTTTGAAGCAATCTATGGTTATCTTGTAAATCTTAGTCAGGAAGTCAATTATGTTTATCAGTTGAGTTGCGAATAAACAAGAGAGCATGGATTAAAGGTTACTTGTTATGCAGTAATGGAGAATATGTTGGAGTTTTGGAGATGCTTTGT
>NC_029793.2:129749352-129754291 GCF_000816755.2 Arachis ipaensis | reverse complement strand
AGAAATACTTGCATTAATTCATCGAGACACAGCAGAGCTCCTCACCCCCAACAATGGAGTTTAGAGACTCATGCCATCAAAGAGTACAAAGTTCAGATCTAAAATGTCATGAGATGCAAAATAAGTCTCTAAAAGTTGTTTAAATACTAAACTAGTAGCCTAGGTTTACAAAAAATGAGTAAACTATGATGGATGATACAGAGATCCACTTCTGGGGCCCACTTGGTGTGTGCTGGGGCTGAGATTTAAGCAATTCACGTGCAGAGGCTATTTGTGGAGTTGAACGCCAGTTTATGTGCCAGTTTGGGCGTTCAACTCCAGCTTTTGATCCTTTTCTGGCGCTGGACGCCAGAATTGGACAGAGAACTGGCGTTGAACGCCAGTTTACGTCATCTATCCTTGTGCAAAGTATGGACTATTATATATTGCTGGAAAGCCGTGGATGTCGACTTTCCAACGCAATTGGAAGCATGCCATTTCGAGTTCTGTAGCTCCAGAAAATCCACTTTGAGTGCAGGGAGGTCAGAATCCAACAGAATCAGCAGTCCTTTTTCAGCCTGAATCAGATTTTTGCTCAGCTCCTTCAATTTCAGCCAGAAAAATACCTGAAATTACAGAAAAACACACAACTCATAGTAAAGTCCAGAAATATGAATTTTTCCTAAAAACTAATGAAAATAGACTAGAAACTAACTAGAACATACTCAAAACTATATGAAATTAACCCCAAAAAGCGTATAAAATATCCGCTCATCAATCACCAAAGCCCATCAAGACCACTTCTATGAAGTAGTGGCAAAGAAGAGGGTGATTCCTGAAGTCCCTTTTAGGCTAAAAAAGAATGAGTACCCAGAGATCCGAAGAGAAATCCGGAGGAGAGATTGGGAAGTTCTAACCAATCCTATCCCAGAAGTTAGAATCTTGATGGTGCAAGAGTTCTATGCTAATGCATGGGTTACTAAAAACCATGACACTAGTGTGAACTCACATCCCAAAAATTGGAGCACCATGGTCCGAGGGAGACCCTTGGATTTCAGCCCAGAGAGTGTAAAGTTGGCGCTCCATTTGCCAATGATGCAAGGAGACCCACATCTTTACACTAGAAGAGTCAATTTTGATCAAAGGATGGACCAAGTCCATTCAGACATTTGTGTGGAAGGAGCTTAGTGGAAAAGGGATACTCAAGGCAAGCCTATCCAATTAAGAAGGCTTGACCTCAAGCCCGTAGCTAGAGGATGGTTGGAATTCGTCCAACGCTCTGTCATCCTACTAGCAATAGGTCAGAAGTTACCATTGACAGAGCCATCATGATTCATTGCATCATGATTGGGAGTGAGGTGGAAGTACATGAGGTAATACCTCAAGAGTTGTACAAGAAAGCTGAAAAGCTTTCCACCTTAACAAGGTTGGCTTTTTCCCACCTTATATGTCATCTATACAATTCAGCTGGAATTGTCATAGAAGGAGACATCTGTATTGAGGAGGACAAACCCATCACTAAAAGAAGGATAGAGCAAAAAAAAAAGAGCCTATACATGCACCTCAACAAGACCATGAGGAGCTGCCTCAATAGGAAATCCCTGAGATGCCTCAAGGGGTGCATTTTCCTTTCCAAGGCTACTGGGATCAGTTGCACACTTCTCTAGGAGAATTAAGCTCCAACATGGAGCAACTGAGGATGGGACATCAAGAGCACTCTACCATCCTCTATGAAATAAGAGAAGACCAAAGGGCCATGAGAGAAGATCAAAGAGCCATGAGGGAAGAGCAACAAAGGCAGGGGCGTGACATAGAAGAAATCAAGCACTCCAATTGATCCTCTAGAAGGAGAAGTAGCCGCCATCACTAAGGTGGATTCGTTCCCTTAATCCCCTGTTGCCTATGTTATTTTTCTGTTTTCCATATATTTTGTCTTATTGTCTGTTTCTAGTGCATGATCATCTTTATGTCTTAAAGCTATGAAATATTCTATATATATCTCACCTTGATTAAAAGAAAATTTTAATTGAAAAATAAAAGTGAGATACTTGAATTTCGAGTTATATATTAAGAATAGTCCAATTATTTGATGTGGTGGCATTACTTTTGCCTTCTGAATGCATGAATAAACAGTGCATATTTGATGTTGGAGTTAAGAATGTTGGCTCTTAAAATAATTATGATAAAAGTGAAGTATTATTGGTAATCCAAAAAATCCAAAAATTGATTCTTGAAGCAAGAAAAAGCGGCAAAAAACAACAAAAAGAAACAAATTTTTATGCGAAAAAAAGAGAGCAAGCAGAAAAAAAAAGAAAAAAAAAGAAAAATCCAATAGCTCTTTAAACCAAAAGGCAAGCGCAAGGATTCAAGGCTTTGAGCATCAATGGTTAGGAAGGCCTAAAAGAAATAAAATCTTGGCCTAAACAGTTCAATTGAGCTGCCTCCCTTAACTATATGCTTGTGGTGTGAAGCTGTCAAGTGAAAAGTTTGAGACTGAGCAGTTAAAGTCGTGATCCAAAGCAAGGAGTGTGCTTAAGAACTCTGGACACCACTGGCTGGGGATTCTAGCAAAGCTGAATTACAATCCTAAAGGGTTCACCCAATTAAGTGTCTGTAGCGTTTATGTATCCGGTGGTAATACTGGAAAACAAATCGCTTAAGGTCACGTCAAAGACTCAAAAGAAGTTGTGTTTAGGAATAAAAAAGAACTAAACTAGGAGAATCAATAGTATCATCTGGATTCTGAGTTCCTAAAGATGCCAACTATTCTGAGCTTCAAGAGAAAGTGAGATGCCAAAACTATTCAGAAGCAAAAAGCTACTAGTCTTGCTCATCTAATTGAAACCGAGCTTCATTGAAAACTTTGAGATTTATTGCATCCTTCTCTTCTTTTTAATCGTACTTGTTTTTGGTTGCTTGGGGACAAGCAACAGTTTAAGTTTGGTGTTCTGATGATCGGATATTTTATACGCTTTTTGGCATCATTTTCATATAGTTTTCATTATGTTTTGTTTAAGTTTTATTGTGTTTTCATAGGTTTTAGTGAAAAATTCACATTTTTGGATTCTACTTTGAGTTTTTGTGTTTTACGATGATTTCAGGTATTTTTTGGCTAAAATTGAGGAGTTTTGGCAAAGTCTGGTTCAGAGACAGAGAAAGGACTGCAGATGCTGTCAGGATCTGACCTCCATGCACTCGAAGGAGCATTTCTGGAACTACAGAAGTCCAAATAGCGCGCTCTCAATGGCTATGGAAAGCTAACATTAAGGTCTTTCCATAAATATAGAATAGTCCATACTTTGTTTTGGAAATAAAGGCCCAAAACTGGTGTTCAATGCCAACAACCAGCCCCATTCCTGGCGTCCAACGCTCAAAAGGGAGTCCTAAGCCAGCATTCAACACCCCTAAGGGTGTGTGTGGTTGGAGGAATTATAAATAATTCCTAGGAATTTTAAGATGGGAATATCATATTCTCATGTTTGGTTCAAAGTTTGAAAAGCTATTCCTAAGCAAGTTTGATTCCAGGAATCAAAATACCATCATTTCAATTCCCACCTTCCCCTTGGGTATCTTTGATTTCCATGGGAATGGAATCTTTGTAACAAAGTAATACTGGAATCATACACACCCTAAGGAGTACTAGCTCGTGGAGACACTCCAAGCTCAGTCCAAACACTCACCAAGTGGGCCCAAAAAGTAGATTTTCGCACCTCTAAGTCTACTGTCATATTTCTATAATTCTTAGTTATTAGACTAGTATATATAGAACAAAGATCATCCTTGTTAGAGATCTTTGCCCATTCGAAACTTTCATTATTATTTTATGTACAGTATGAGTCACTAACCTACTAAGGTTAAGGTTAGGAGCTCTGTTGATTCTTATGAATTAATAATATCACTATTCTAGTTCAATCTATGCTTGATTATAATCTAAGATGTATCTTCATTCTTCAACCTTATGAATCAGATGACCCGTGACAATCATCCTCGTTCTATATGGGTTCCTGCGAGTCCTTGACGGGATAATATTGAACCACAAGCTTGATTATACATCTCTTAGATGGCTAATCCACGGCTTCGTTGGGGACTTCTCAAGACATCAGTTTAGCTGAGGTGCGGGGCGATTAGGGTCTTTGTGGTATAGGCTAGAACCAAGGAAGCAGTATTCTCTAATCTAGAAGATCTGACCTTGTTTGTGGCGTTTTGAGTAGGATCACCAAGGGAATGGACTGTTAGAGCTTCACCCCGTTCAGATTGGATGACCGCTAACCCGGCGTTTGATCTGAAGCAGAGGAGATTAATGACCGTTGACCCGGCGTTAATCATATACAGCTTGCCATGGAGAGAATCAATCAGAATTTGGAGTAGATGGTGAGAAAAGTTAATCCAGAAGGAAGAAGCATCTCCGAAGTCTCAACCGTTCTCATACCATTGACTTCACACCTATCTAGTAACGTTTTATTTATTTATCTGTTTTATGCGTTTTCTCGTGACAACTATATTTTCTATCTGCCTGACTAAGATCTGCAAGGTATCTATTGCTTGCTCAAACTAACAATCCTTGTGGGATCGATCCTCACTCACCTGAGCTATTACTTGGACGACTCGGTATACTTGCCGGTCTATCTGTGCGAAATGTGCGGAGTTAGTTTCGTGCACCAGTATTAAATTAGAACATTTTGTTTGAGATTAAACTAATCAAATCCTAATATTATAATTAAGTTATTTAAATAATATCTATGGAATTTAATTCTAGACCTTAGATATTTATACATTAGAATTATTTTTGTAACGACAACCAGTGAAAATAATTTGACCAAATTGAATGTACAGAAATTATGCAAATTCAGACCATTCTCTTAAGTACAATAGAAAATTAACAATTAAAATATGTTTACAAGAAAGAAATAAATAAAAAAATAAACTAAAGATATATTTGTGTATTTACAAAAAAGATTAC
>NC_029793.2:129747460-129749305 GCF_000816755.2 Arachis ipaensis | reverse complement strand
TCCATTTAATTAAAAAGGTTTTTGGAAATACTTTTTTAATTTGTTAAAAAAAATTAGTTACACTAACTATTAATTCAAGTAGTAGAAGAAAATTAATTTCTTTAATTGTTTATTTTTTTGCTTAATGTTATTATCTAGACTAATTATGATACAACATTATTTTGTTAAAAAATATAGATAATACTTTTAATCAGGAGTAAGTCTAAAATAAAATACTAGTAATTTAATACAAACTTAATCAATTATTAAAATAAAATTATGTTAAACTATTGTTGAATTAATATAATAACATCATGAATTTGATTTATTAATAGATTTGTAACTGCGTAAATAATAAAAGCGTATAAATATATAAACAATTGAAAAGTTATTGAAAAATATAGGTTTGGATTAATGTAAAAAGTAACAATTATAAAAAAAATTTTCTTATTTTGACTCTTTCTATGACAACAGTAATAATTGAATAGATTTTTTAAACAATAAAAATTATTAAAACAATACTTTAAAATAAGATGAAAGATGAACTTTTAGCAGATTATATGATTGTATATGTTCAAAAAGAGAATGCTTCAAAATTTATTTCATATGGTAAATTGATCATTTTAGTTATATGAAATATCGTAGAACAAATTCAAAAATACCAAAATCCTAAAGTATGAAGTTGAATGTTGATTTTTATATAATATAATTATTAATTTTGACCTATATACTATAAATTATATTTTGTTGACTTTTTGTTATGTTATATTTTAATTTATTTTGTATTTAATTTGACCACATTCTTATAAAATTTCTGGATCTGCCACTGGACAGAGCGTTAGCCAACTTGAATTTGGTTCGTTAACAGTTTGATAAGTTAAAGTTATGATGTTGGGCAGATTTTGAACTATAATTTGAACTTATATATTAATGTGAATTTAATATGGTACTAAAAGAAACTTAAGATCTTTTTCATGATCTATGATACACGGACACGCGACACAACACAATACAAGACATGCGGACACACAGATTTTAAAATCTTATAAGATACGGGGACACGACATATATATAAAATATAAAGTATTTTTTAGATAAATTATAATGATATTTTGATATTTTATTGATATTAAAATATAAAATAAATTTTTAATGTCTTTTTTTTAATTATATAAAGTATTTAATTTTTTTTGTTTTAATAAATAATAACATATATTATTTATAAATTCATTTCAATAATACATGTTAAAAATAATGCTGAACACATTACGTGATGGAATTTAGGTTGTTCGGAGAAGAACTTTTTATTTTTTTATTAACACACGGTTGGACACGGCAGATATACGTGTCGAACGAGTATCGTATCTGAAATGTCTCACACATGTGGACACAGCAACTCAGTGAAGTGTTTGTGCTGCATAATTTATGACATAAAATAAAGCCAAAGTAAGAAAAGGAGAAAACAAAAGAGTTTTGACCTATACAGTCTCTGTTTTGCTAAGAGCAATTACATGAAGGTTCTTTCAAGAAGATATACACTTTGCATATGCAGCTACATTAATTTTTTCTCTCTTTGCACGCAAATCAAATATGAAATTTACGTTCTCTAACATAAGCACTAACGAAGACAACGGCAGATATTATCCGATTCGCACTGTCATCAGATCGAATAAGATCCATACTCTAAAAGGATCAGTATGATTGTAGGATGTGACTAGTTCTTTGTTGGTATAGGATGGATACTAATCTAAAAAGATCATTTTATCGATGTTCTAAAGCTATATTTGTCTCTTGAGTATGATAGAAAATTAAAAAAAAAATATGTTTGGGAGAAGGAAATGAATAAAAAAATAATCATTCCATATA
>NC_029793.2:129738604-129747315 GCF_000816755.2 Arachis ipaensis | reverse complement strand
ACAGGGATTGAAGGATTGAGCAATTTTAGTTTAGTGGTTGATTTAGTCAAGCGAATCAAGTATTGGTTGGGTGATTTGTGATTGCAGAAACTAAATTGCTTGAAATGTAAAGGGAGAAGGGTAGATTGCAGAAAATTAAAGAGCAAAGAAAGTAAATAAGCTAAATCTTAAAGAACAAGTAATGTAAATTGCAGAAACTTAGATTGCAAGAAATGTAAATTGCAGAATCTTAAAGTGCAAGAAATGTAAATGGCTTGAATTATAAAGGGAATTGGGAAGTGGATTTGCAGAAATTAAATAAGGAAAAGTAAATTGCATTAATCAGACAAGTAGAAAGTGACTTGAATTGAACCGGATCTCAAACGGAAATGTAAATGAACTTGAAAAGCTTTAAACAAAGAAGTTAAAATGCAAACTCCAGATCTCAGGACCCAAGAGACTAAATAACCGAGTCTAGATCTCAATGCCTTCCTAGATCCAAATGTGGAATTCAATTGCAAGAAATTAAAGATCAAAACAGAAGAAAGCTTGAATGTAAATCTCAATTCTCCAATGATGCAGTAAAAGAAACAGAAAGAGATCTCAAGGTGAGATTGAGACAGAATTTTCCCAATTCTCAACACCCAAGACTCAAGACAAGTGTAATTGAAATTGAAAACAAGAAAACTAAGAGGAAGAGAATTCAATTCTCCTTTCCCAAACTCAGAAACTCAGAACAGTTCAAAATCCAAAAGCTCTCCAAAAACTACTCAGCCAAAACTAAAAGGAAAGCTCTCAAAAGAAAAAAACTTAAATCCTAAGCTATTTATACACTTTCTTCAAATGGTCTTCAAGCCTTGAATTGGGCCTTTGCTCTTGATGGAATTGGGTTGATAAAGGCCTTGGTTGATTGCTCTTGGAGTTGGAGAAAGATCCATTGTGAACCGGGTTGAAATCATGAAAGTTTGAGTAAAAGTTTGAGGCAAACTTTTACTCAAACTTTTTATACCAGATGGCTTCACTTGCTGCTATCAACGTTTGGGCTAAAGTTTGAGGTCAAACTTTTGCTCAAACATTGGCCCCCTTGTGCATATGTGTGGTGCCAACGTTTGCCAAAAAGCTTGAGGCAAACGTTGGCGCAAACTTTTCTCCTCCAGGGTGTTGGTTTTGTGATGCCAACGTTTGCCAAAAAGTTTGAGGCAAACTTTTGCTCAAGCTTTTTTCCTCTGGAGTGTTTTCAATTCTTCCAAAAGTTTGAGCTAAAGTTTGAGGCAAATTTTGGCTCAAGCTTTTTTCTCTGGCATGTTTTCAACTCTTCTAAAAGTTTGAGCTAAAGTTTGAGGCAAACTTTGGCTCAAACTTTTTGTTCTCTCTTGCTCCTAGCCATTCCTTCTTGCTTCAACCTTTCTCCAAGCTTTCTTCACCTATCATTAATCAACCAAACACATCCATTTCATTTCTACATTCCACATTTTCCTCTTTTTCTTCTTCCTCCACTCACTTTCCAGATCTCTCAATCCCCAATCTACTCATTAGTGACCATCACCGCTGCTGTTCACTCTTGTCAGACCTCACATGTTTACTGTCTTGCATTCCCAACGCCTCCCTACATCGCGACAGTCTTTTATTTTCTTCCTTGTCGCGTTATCATTTTCAATTATCTTTTTTGGTGGCGCTTGGCCGCCCTCTTCTCTTCTTGGGTCGGCGGTCGCACTACTCTCTTCGTCACTTGACAGTTGCATTCAGACCTTCAAGGTGGTTCTTCTCTACCTCGCCACTGTTTCTTGTCCTCGCCTCTAATCTTTATGGATTTTATCGTCATCGTTTTTATGCCTCTGTTGGATTTAGAAACTGTTTTACTTAATTTTTCTTCTACTTGAATGCTTCAATTCTATGTATTTTTTTAAAAGTTGAATGGTATTATTCTTTGGTTCATCTGGTGTTTTGTTCTTGTTAAATTGTTAGAAATCTGATAGTTGTTTGTGGAGAGCTGCGCAGTGCATCTAGGTCCGTATATAATGATCCGGGTTGGGTCTGAAAGTTGTCCAAGGGCTAAATCCAAAATAAAAAATAAAAAATAAAAAAAGACAGCTCCTTGACAAAGGTAGAGACTCCTCGAAGCAGCCTACTCCTGCATCAAATGGTAAATTAGAATTTGAATATCAGATCATAAATTGGATTATCTTTATTATTTTGTAGGACATCTTTATAAAAAATACTAGATTGAATTTGAATTTGAATATCAGATGAAAAATTAGAATATCTTTTTAAAGGAAATATTAGATTTCTTCGTTATCTTTATTAGTTATCTCTATAAATAATAGTATTTTCTGTGAAGTTTTAAACCTAAGCACTCTTTTTTCCAAGCATCGCAAACCAGAGGAGCAAAGAGGATAAGTAAGGTAATCATGCTTATTTTTGTTAAATGAAAAATAGGATTATCACACTATAAGAAAAACATTGATTACCATTGGATTCATCTAATAAATCTGACAAAAACATGTTACCATCGAATTTACCGTCGAAAAATATCAGCTGGTATAAACCTGACTGGTAAACATTTATCGTCGAATTTATTGCGTTTACCGTCGGATTTTTTGATGGAATATAATAAAACGAAAATGGATCCTTCGTCCACGTTACCGTCGAAATAATTCAACGATAATATTTGGCGCCACTTCGTATGATTTTCTGCCATATTACCAGCGGATTTATCCGACGTTGATACCAATAGAAATGTTATTTAAACTTTTTTTTAAAAAATAATGGTATTGTCAGAATATTCGACAGTAGTGTTTTTTTTTAATTTGAATTATCTTTTTTTGTCCATTTCTAGTATACCCTGATAATTAACAATTGAAATAGTACTTCAAACCTGATGTGAAGTACAAAAAATTGAAATTACAAATACCGAATGATGATAACTAAATTATCTAAAACAATGTTAACTATATTACATTCACAGGACTATGTTTACATTCACTAAAACATATATTACAAATGCGCACAGTTTCTTAAAGAAATCTATATCACAAAACTATGTTTACATTAACCCTAATCAGATTAGGAATGGAACCCTAGTCGTCACTCACACTCATTCACTCTAAACTCTGAAGCTCGTTCTCCCTCTCTTATCCTTTCACCACTACCAGTCACCACTGCCGTCCACCATCTCATACCCCTTACCACCGCCAACATGAAGCTCCTACCCTCTCCTCACGTGCCAGAGTCTCATCAATCATCCCGTTTGCAAATCGCAACATCGTCATCGCATCTGGCCAGCCAAGGAGAACATCATCATCGCAGCCTGACCTAGCTGAGGAGAACATCTTCGTCGCCGCCTGACCTAGTCGAGGCAACAGCATCACTTCAGAGCCTCTTCACCAAACCTTCGCGTCTTCGCCTCTCCCCGTCTTATCGTCTTCACGTCTTTGCCTCTCCGCCTTGTCGCCGATCTTCACCGCCAGCTCAGCTTCTCTTCCTCCCGGTAAGTTCTGTGAACTACCATTTAAATTCATTCAGTTATGGTTTTAGGGTTCATCTATCATATTATCTCTGTAATTTTAATTTGCTTTGAAGAACTTGTATTGATTTATTTTAATTTGCTTTGAAGAATTTGTTAATTTTATTTTTCTTTGAAAAACTTGTTAATTTTATTTTGCTTTGAAGAACTTGTTCTGATTTATCTTAGTTGAAGAACTTGTTAATTTTAATTTGCTTTGAAGAACTGATTTATTTTAATTTGCTTTAAAGAACTTGTTAATTTTATTTTGCTTTGAAGAACTTATTCTGATTTATCTTAATTTGCTTTGAAGAACTTGTTAATTTTAATTTGCTTTAAAGAACTTGTTAATTTTATTTTGCTTTGAAGAACTTGTTCTGATTTATCTTAATTTGCTTTGAAGAACTTGTTAATTTTAATTTGCTTTGAAGAACTTGTTAATTTTAATTTACTTTGAAGAACTTGTTAATTATTATAGTATTATTTTTTATTCTAATTATTCCTAATTTTGATTCTATTCATTATAATTTATATTTTTGTGATTTATGTGATTTGTTTTTTGTGATTTCTTTGAAATTTTGTGATTCTTATGATTTGTGATTTTTTGTTTGATGTAGGATTCAAATAAATCGGGAACCATCACTACCATCACAGAATGAAAGAAGGCATGAGAATTATGCTTTTTAGTTTTTGAATATATTTGGTTGTTTTAATGTTTTATAAATAAATTTGGTAGAGATGTTTATTGTTTATTGCTGTTTAAGTATTTGGAGACAATGAAAATAATGTTTGTAATAACAATTGAGAATTATCTTTATTTTTTCTATTTTTTCAGTTTTTTTTTTTTTTTTTTAATATGTCACAGGGACGGGGATAGGTTTTGGAGGGGAGGGGGGCGCATGTCCCCGCCCCATGGGGACCCATTGCCATCCGTAAATCAGATTCATCATCTTCTTCCTCTGGTTCTCCATCTTCGTCTTCTAATGAGTTTCTTGATTATCATCGAACTCGTCTTCCTCTTCTTCATCGCCATCGACCCCCTCTTCTTCTTGAAGATCGTCGTCCTCTGTTAGTGCATCGACATCTAGTCCAAGCTCAATGATGTCATCATCCATAACAGCAGACCGAAGGGAGAACGGCTCACTGGTATCAATCACCGTTTCGAAGGAGTTGGGATCAATCTGGTAAGGTTCTTGACCCTCTATCATATCATCAGACTTAATGCAGCCTCTTGGCTTAGTCTTAACCACAACCACCTAACTAGACTTGCATGAACCCGGATAAGGCAAATAGTATACCTGATGTGTATTTTGAGGTAGAATAAGAGGATCGTAGTATCTATATTTTTTTGTTACATTTACTTCAGTGATATCATAGTCCTTGTGCTTTTGTGTTCCTTGTCGTGAACTTGGATCATACCAATCACATTTAAACATGCACACCAAACCAATCAAAATAAACCCCGCCTAAATTCCCATGAACCCAAACTCCGGTGTTATCTGTTTTCTTTCCAATCGATCATTGTAAGGTATGGAACCGATATCCATTAACATTGTAGATCGGGTAGCTAGTTGCCTTATTCAATGGGCCCCAACTAAGTGCAACTAGTTCCGAATCTGTTGTGTTAACTAGCTGTATGCTGACGTATTCTTGGAACCAACGTGGAAAATTGGTCAATGATGTCTCTGGATTTGCCTCTCGAAATAACCTGTATGATAGAATAGGATAACAAAGTTTTAGTTAGATTAGAAAGCTAGTATGTTACTGATTTCAATATTTACAAAGACTTATAAAACTCACATGAGGTAGGATGAAACTTGGTCACAGTTAAGCAACACATGTAGATGTGCGGCGTCGATCTCCTTCTGCTCTAACTAGTAGTCATTGCCCTTACCCATTGCAGCTCCTTCCGAAAAAAAGATTGGGTATGTTGTTCCACTTAACGAGTATCCTCCCCTCTCATCATTCCTTGCAACCCTTGTTCTACGTAACTCAACATGAGATTGAAAATAGAAGGAGCAAAATGTAGAAGTTTCCTTGGCCAGAAATGTTTCACAGATGCTGCCCTCAATCCGAGCTCTGTTCTTCACGGTACGGTTAAATGAACCAATCATCATCTCAAATGGGTACATCCATTGAAATTAGACTGGCCCACATAGCATTGTTTCAGACGGTAGGTAGACTGCTAAATGTTCCATGACGTCAAAAATAAATGGAGGGAATATCCTCTCTAGCTTACAAAGTATGATGAGAATATTCTTGTCCATCACTATGAGGTCATTCTTGCTCAATTTCGTAGCACATAACTCCCTAAAGATCTCACTTATTTTTGTCAGGGGTTTCCAAATATTAGTTGGAAGTTTTCTGAACGCGACCGGAAGTAAAGACTCCACGAATACATGACAATCATGACTCTTCAACCCAGCAAACCTACCTTGTGACATATTTACACACCTGCCCAAGTTAGAGGCATAATCATTAGAAAACCTTAATCCTCTAATCCACTTACAAACATTTTGCCTCTGCTCATTCGTTAAAGAGAACACCGCCTTTGGTTTAGCCTACCGCCCGTTATCAAGTCTTTTTAAGTTTAGAGCTGGCCACCTGGAAATGCCCATCAAGTCTAACCTAGCTTTATCGTTGTCCTTTGTTCACTCATTGTCTATTACTGTGTGCATGATGTTATCAAACATGTGTTTTTCAATGTGCATCACATCAAGACAATGTCGAACCAAGTTGTCTTTCTAATAAGGCAACTCCCAAAATATACTCTGTTTAGTTCAATTATGCTCCCTGTCATATCCCGGATGTCTCACCCTCGCCCTATTATCGACGATCTTTAGGATTTTTCTGACACGTTGTCAAGAAGTTTGTCTTCGTCGAAATATCATATGTTTGTATATCATGGATCCACAAATCTTGTAACTCGTTCACCAAGGGCTATAAGAAGACATCTATTTTGGCTTTTAGATTGCTGAGACCAGATATGATGTAAGTTAAGAACATGTACAGGTCCTTCATGCACATTTTGAGACTCAGGTTATAAGGTGTCAAAACTATGGGCCAACAAGAGTACGCGTCGGGTGCAAACCCGTTAAAGCAAAAAGCTAGTCTAACGTTCCTGGGCTCGCTCGCAAATGTAGGATAGATCTTGTCAAAGTGATTCCAAACTTTTCTGTGTTACGGATGTGTCATGATCCCATCATCTCTCTTGTTACTACTGTGCTAGGTCATATACGGGGACAGACTCATCAATGCATACAATCATTTCAACCTCGGGATTAAGAGTAAGTAGTGCATCCGTTTCATAGGAATTCTCTTTAACCGATGTTTTCAATCTATTCTCTCTCGGTTTTGAACCTCAGTGATCTACAGAATCTGCATTCATTAAGGTCTACATCCATCTTGTAGTACAACATACAACCATTCAAACAAAAATCAATTTTTACTGCATTTAGACCTAATTTTGAAACTAGCTTTTTGCTTCGTAGTGGTTTTAGGGGATGCCAGATGACCCTATAGGTTCCAGTTTGCTGCAAAGGGTGGCTCACTTATCAAAAGACTATTGGGTACGATTTGACTCCAGCTTAATACTCATCATTCTAACACACGCAGACAACTCCGAATGAACAGACCGATCACACAAAGGTTTGACAGCAGCTTCTAACAGATGACAAAACCCCTTCGCTTCCGGGTTACATTCTTCTTCAGGCTCTTCCAATTCATTAACACCTGTTGCATCACATATCATCTCTTTATATCTCTCTTGGTTAGTCTTCCAAGTCATTTAATCCATGTTTAGGTCTCTCACCACCCGAATCTTCGTTGATTAACAACCGGACCTATTCAAATTAAATGCAGACTGATTAATTCCCTACTCATCCACTTCTCCGTGTTTCGTTCACATCCGATACCCATCCTTGAATCTGTTTCAGTAGAGGTGAAGCGTTATGTCTACAGGTCCTAACCACTTTGTCAGCTGACACATTTGACACGAATACCTAGAAACTCCTTTAGACATAAATGGTTCCATGCTGAAAACATGTGCGACAACCACGTCAATCCCCTAAAAGAATTTAGGTTTTACACCCCCGGCCATTGTTATCCCTCTCATGCATGCATAGACGATGACTTGGAATCATATCGAAAAACACACCCTAGAATTCAACAAACAACAGCAATTATTTAAGTTTTTAGAAAAATTGGCAATGTCTCCTGTAATTAGAAGCTTCCGCCGCATACAATTATCATTTTCTAATAAACTAAACACGTTTTAAACAATTTAAACGATAATTCGGCAGAAATTCTACTTAATTCAGTGACATCCATGAAATAAATACAATAGTTTTCATATAGGAAACAATTGCAGGCATAAATCATTAACATACAGGCATTCAATAAAACATCAAATCCTAATCATTCTAAAGCATAACCCTTTATAACTCCCAAATTTTCCAGCAAACAAGGATTTTGAGAAGGCACCACAATGCAACCTTCTCCCACTTTCGTCTCAAAATTCTATCCTAGGAAAAGTAAGTCCAACATAAAATTTAAACAATTCATTATATTTGTAGATAGAAAACAAACTTGGAATGTTACTACACAGACAACAAACAACAAAAGAAGAAAACTCCAATTGAGCTTAGAGAAAAAATAACACAATCCTAATAAAAACAATTACTTATTAAATTCACAAACTGAAACTAATTCGAAAATTAACTTAAAAGAATAGGTAAAACTCATTACTCTAATTAATTAAAACCTAATTCTTAATTCAACCAAACTAACAAAAGGCATCACAAATTTAATTTTTACTTACATTAAAGTAACACAACAACTCCTAATAACATACTTTACTAAGCGAATTTAACAACCGATTTAGCAACAACTCTAACGAAATGTTAAACTCACAAGGAAAACTAATTTAAAAGAATAGGTAAAACTCATTACTCTAATTACTTAAAACCTAATTCTTAATTTAACCAAACTAACAAGATTTAACTACTCTAATAAAATTTTAAACTCACAAAACAATATGAAAATAACATAATAACCATACCAACAAACCAATATGATGATAGTAGTAGTGGCTCGTGGTGACAGAGGTGGCGGTGGCGGCGACAGAGGTGGCGATGGCGGCGACATGAATAGTAACCACGGCAAAGGATGCGACGGGGACAGCAACAACAACAGCAAATTCGATGAGCACGTGTAGTGGCAGTGGCAGCGG
>NC_029793.2:129732884-129738580 GCF_000816755.2 Arachis ipaensis | reverse complement strand
GACCAAGAGAGAGAGAAAGAGAGAGAGAGAGAGAGAGAGAGAGAGAGAGAGAGAAGAGAGAGAATAGCGTCGGACATGTGAGGGGGAAGGGCTTTACATTTGAATTTAGCCCAAATTTTACCATCGAATTTATCGTTGGATCCATCCGACGGTAACGTCTTTGCGTGCCCAAAACGTAGTGTTTCACTAAACAACGGTACCGTTGGATTACTTTGACCTTAAATCCGACAGTACTGAGTGTGCTAAAAAATATTTTTTTCCTCCAAATATTATTGTCGATGTTATTGTTGGAATTTGTGTCCCGACAGTAACATTTTAAGGTTACAAATTTATTGCCTAATCCGACAAAAATCCCGCCGCTATCTTCTGATAGTAAATCCGACGATAACTTCGCCGGTACTCAATGTTTTTCTTGTAGTGTCAGTCTTTTGTAATCTCTTTTTATGTTTTATTTTATATAGTCTAACATTAATAGTGAAATTTATTTAGTTTGACCAGCACACACTAGATGCCTTTGTAACTTCTAAGGGAGAATCGAACATGGAATTTTTCGCGTTGGACGAGAAGGTAACCTATTTTTTGGCTATAATAGCCTAAGATGCCTTACTTTCTTAGCATACTTTTTAAACACATGTTTCTTTATCTTTGTGATATTTATATTTGTTGTGTTGTTACCTTATTATTTAGTAATACATGCCTTATTTTATGGCATCTTGAAGCTTGAAAAGAGTGTTGTCGAGGCCCTGTCGAAGATAATATGCAAAGCTGTTGTGTATAGGATGATAACAGTTCTGCCAGAGTTTGTTAAAACGGTTGATTCCTCATAAAAAATTGGGAGTCACGGTGTAAAATTTTTGAATACTGCTCCTGCTGTTACACCACCATCGAACACTTTGAAATGTCTACTTGACGCCAACCCCTCAATGTGTTTGGGTGACGAACCAGTAACAAAGAAGAGGACTCTGAGGTGCAAAGGAAGAAAGCGTGGACTACCGGTCTTTGAAGTTAAGGTTTTATGTTTGTTTTTTAAATGACAACTAATAAAAGTTTAGTTATATTTTTTTTCTAAATTAAAAGATCTAATGACAAATTTTTAATCTGCAAAAATTCAATTAAAAATTAAAAGATTATAGAAGTTCACATTGTCTTATACCTAAAAATGCTGATAGCAGTTCTATGGCAGGAGATTTTGATTCTTCTATATTTTTCAATAAGCCCTAAAACACGTTATTCTCTTTCCTAAATTAATCTCATTCAATGTGTAGATTAGTGTCACTGATTGATTAATAATAATATAGTATGAACAATATTATACACCAACACATTTGTAATATTTTTTGCTTGAAATTACACTTATAGCCAATCTTTCTGCCCTACTTGTTATTTACCCCTAACTGATTAAGTTGGTGATAGTGATAGACAACATCTCTCTTCGTATTATAAATCTAATATTATCTTTATTAAATACAATCTAAAAATGCTTAAAATAATTGTCATATCTTTTGAATTTGCAAAAAGAATTGCATTTTGGGAAGAAGCTTTTTCTAGGTCGTCCATGGCTTTACTATAACTATTACAATCCAAACATGGACAGGGTGACATGCCACATGTAAGTTTCGTTGTTTAGGATAACATTGTCATTAATATAATTTTTTATCTTTTATACACAAAAAGTATTATGTATAATTTTGTGTGTATACTTTGATTAAATAATTAATGTTGACATTGTTTTTATAGTGTTTGGACCTTTTATTTTGGCCAACTTAAAAGATGAATTTTTTTTTTATAAAGAACTGGCCATTGCTTCTTACATCTTTGAAAACAATTTGGATCGAGAGTAAGTAAAATTAATTTATTTCTCATTTTAATTGCTAATTTGTCATGTAATTATTTTTTTAACATTTTCTAATACCATAGTATAGTATTCTGATTTTATGATTTTAGGGAAGTGCTTGTTCCAAATGATCATTGTCGTGGCACACGCAAGACAATTCTTCTTTACATGACCAGCACTGTTGCATTTAATGCACCCCCGTTTACCTCTTTCTTTTTTTTCCTTGGGTGCACCTTTTGTCTTGATCACTGAGAGGTCACCAACAAAGTTTGGTATTGGAGAATCTCTTAGTTGCCTTTTCAAGCAAGATTTTTGCTCTAGTGTTTTTGTCAAACGACAGACTTCATTCACAGTGTCATAGAATGAAGGACTATCTTGAACTCTTAAGAATACTATCCACGTAGTTGCCACTGACAATGCGCCATAGTGCATTAAAAATTCTCTTTCTCTGTCTTGCGTAGTGCCTGCAGTAAAACTTTCATCCATATACTTCTTGGCATCCTTGGACCATCTTTTCAAAAGAAGACTTTTTGGCAACTTCTGTAAACCTACCATTTTCATGGCACAAAACATGTGGCTACAAGGAATTCCTTCACTACTCCACCGACTACATTCACACTCCATATTCTTAGTATTGCGATTATAAAATACGTTGTGTATATGTTGCCTCCTTTCACACTCCTTAACTTTTAACACAACAGTAGTTGATATGTTTTCCTCATTTATTATATCTAATGTGATCACTCCTTAAATCTCCGTTTTTACTTTTCCAATAATCTTCCTTGTGTAAAAATTTGTAGCACAAAACTCCAATACTTCTAACCAGTAGTTAGAACGGCCCCCTATACACTGTCTTAAATTGAGAAACTAATTCATTGTGCCTATAATCCCTAAGAGCATGTTTAAGATTTTGGACCAACTCTAGAAGACTTTGGCGAATGCCAATAAACCTCTTGATGAAGTTGTTTATCACGTCACACCTTGATGTTGTTCTAAATCTAACACATAATTTATCCTTCAAGTAAGCGCTTGCCCAACTTTTCCTCTTTTTATATTCACTTAGAACCCAAGCATTTTCTTCCAACCCATATTTTTTTAGCATATTCTTCTAATATTCTTTAAATTCATCCAGATACCATGGAGCATACAAATATTTTCTAAAGTCGTCGGAAAAACCTTTGTTTTTTATGTTTGCCGTTACATTTTTTTGAATGTGCCAACACATAATTGGTGAGTTGCATTTGAGAAGATTTCTTGAATTACTGCCTTCATTGCCTCGTGACCGTCTATGAGCACAACACTGAGAGACTTGTTCAACATGACTTCTAAAAAGTTTTGCACTAAACATATATGTTGCCATTTGTTCGTCCTTTATCAAGGCAAAGCCAAATATGCATGTTTGGCGGTGATGGTTACAACCCGAGAAGATTACCAATGGCCTACTGTACTTATTCTTCTGATAGGTTGTATCAAATACAAGCACATCTCTAAAGCACTAATAATCATTCCTACAAATGCCATCTACCCAAAATAAATTCGCCAGCCAATTTTCATCAGTAGTACTATGCCTTGCCATGGCCATGGGGTCAACATCGGCTTTCTCAAGTAGATAGCTTATTGTTGCATTGGAATCCCCACCAATGAGCTTTGCACGACGAGTTCTTTGAATGAGGTTATCCAAGTCTTTCTTTGTGAATCCAACATTAGCATAACCACCGGCTTGACGTATCATTAGTCCCATTATTTTAGATGTTGGTAGACCATTATCACGCATGGTGTTTGCTTGAGCTTTTTGAGCCTCAGTCAACCCTCGGTGGTTTGGAATTAGGTGTACCAAGCATTGGGGGACAAGATTGTAGTTGTGCTTTTCAACTAATTTTTTAACCCTCCAAATTGAAGTTTTTATGTCAAAGTACACTGCAAGCATGGCTTCACAACCAGCACGAGTCAACGCTTTATGCTCCCTCTTCCTATTCGAATTAGAGATGTATTTCTCGGCTTTCTTTCTTTCCTTGTTGCAAAAAAATCACCTTCTATGCTGTGTTCCATCTTTTCTACAAGCTGTATCACCCTTGCGAACTCCAAATCTGACATACCTCGCGTAACTTACATACAAGTTATAAGCTACATCTGATGTTTTAATGTCTGGTTTATAATATCATCGGTCGTCACAAAATCACGCTACTGCTGCCACCGCAATCACAAGTGCAATTCACATTCTCTTCCACACCAGTCATCATGCAATCTTCAACGTTGTCTTGTGAATTGAGTGATTCCGAATCAACATCCATTGCATCCTAATGAGATGAAATAAACAAAAGGCAATAAATATCAAAAGGCAATCACAATCCATTGGAAATTTGATGCAAATAATGTCGTACTCAATAGCTAATAAAATACTCAAAATAAAACTACAGTAAATAGGATGGAGCTTTGGAAAATAAGAACAGATCAGACATTCAATATCAATAACGCATTTGGATTCATACTGCAAGTCTGCAATAATAACATTTGGCTTCCAATAAAATTATGAGAAACGTAAAAATCAGAAGCTCCACCCTTCCAACCAAGTTGAATAATAATAAAACTACTACTATGGTTTATTCTTTTCAATCATGAAACAAAAGCCACTAGAACAAGCAACAATGATGAATCGTTTAATATTGCATACGTTAGTGTTTGTTTCATCTCTTGTACTATGATATACATTGAGTGAATCATATACGATGAGCTGCAGACCAAGAATACTTTTTGGTATGTTTCTAATTGCTTACACAAACTACATCAGCAAATTCTACTTTAACTTCTATATCCATCCTCCATAAAAAACCTGATTATGAAACCTCTAAATTCACACATTACTTAAAAAATCTATTAGATGATTAAAATTACCAGCAGAATGCACAGATGATATTTATATGTTGTTGTTGTTATATGAGAAGTAGATGAATCATAAACTTTATCCTTAACTCCCAAAATAAAACGACAAGCCCTAATTGAAGGATCTTTAGAAGTAACCACATCAAGACCATCAAACCTTAAAACAGAAATTGATAAATTAAAACCAAATTATGGAGAGAAAATGCAACATACCAAGAGAAATCATGGCACAAGGGTGCTTAGACCACTGCGAGTGGAATGAAGGCATGGAACTAACTGCGAGACGGTGACGAGACAGGGAGCTACGAAGACCAATCCCGGGACTTATTGCGTTTGCAGAAACGACAAGGGCAAAAAAGTGCACGAGCGCAACTGAGTGCTAGACCAGAGATAGTGAGAGAGACCGGAGCCGAGAGAGTGACAACGAGCTTGAGTGCGACACCAGAGATCGTGAGAGAGACCGAAGCCGAGAGAGCGAGAGAGCTTGGGTACGAGAGTAGTGAGCCACGGTGAGAGAGATGATAGAGCTCGAGCTTGATGTTCAAGGAGGAGACTAGAAATGCTAAACGACGTCGTTTTTGGAAATAAAAAAATGACCCAGTTTGGTAACGTAAATGGACCGAATCGAACCGAGTTTGATAAGTATGATCTGGATAATTGGTTTATTGTTGTTATTATAAAAAATTGATTTTTTTTTTTGTTTTTAAAATTTAAACTATTAAACCTATTTATTAAATATATCCACTCACAATTTGACACCTAAACATCCTTACAAAAAGTGTTTTACACCAACCTGATGTGAGTATCCACCCTTTTGTAAAGTTGGTCTAGACCTTTGACTCTTTGAGATTCTAAAAAAGGTTATATGTGTCGCACCTTCAATTGTATATACCAACTCTCAAGAGCATTTACAAAATAAATTAAACGAACTATTTTACCATCTTATTTAATTCCACAATTATTATTATACATGTATTATAGT
>NC_029793.2:129728231-129732849 GCF_000816755.2 Arachis ipaensis | reverse complement strand
ATTTCGTAGAGTAAACTCCATTTTTTCAAGCACACAGAGAAAAGAAAATGTGTTGATCCAATATTCCAATCATCAGAGGTGTTAGAGAATCGTTAGAATCAATTTAGATAAATTAGTATCGTTTATATTTATATAGCATATCTGTATATTAATTATAGGATTCTATGCCTTTATTACTTTGATTCATTTAGCACCTATAAATACTCCTTGTATATTGTACTTTTGATCAAACTGAATATACACAAAACACTTTCTTTAGTTTGGTCTCTTGTTTCTAACATGGTATCAAGAGCTTAGGTTATTTTTTTTCCAAAAATATTGGTTTCTACCTCCGTTGTCTTGTTTCACCG
The DNA here is from genome assembly GCF_000816755.2 of Arachis ipaensis. NCBI lineage: Eukaryota > Viridiplantae > Streptophyta > Magnoliopsida > Fabales > Fabaceae > Arachis > Arachis ipaensis. The sequence continues at coordinate 129,732,499 of NC_029793.2, read as the reverse complement.
GCAGTACTTTGTCCTCCGTTTTTGACTTCTTTCCGACGCCTTGGTTCGTCACCGCCGCTACCTTCGTCTTCTACTCGTTGCAAGCTTTCGAACACCGCCGACCTCGCCGTCTACCGCCGCCGGATGCGCCCTCACATTCCGCCAGAAGTCTGGTCACCGCTTCAGGTTCTCTCTCCTCAGACGCCATCCAGAACCATTGGATCCACGCCCAGGATCAACGGTCCCAGACAGCGCCACGTGTAGTCGCCAGCGCCCACGCGGATCCGTCCACGCAGATCCGGACCGACCCGCATTCTCTGACCCGCTGTCAGCTCCGTGCTTTCGTCAGCGCTGACGCGTCTCCTTCCTCCTGTTGTGTGTTGCCACGTGTCTTGCTCTACTAACGAAGCAGCTGACGTGGTCGTTGACGTGTTCGACAGTGGGACCCTCCCTAAGGTTTTTTGGTGAGCTCTTTCCGATTTTTCCATCCGTTTCCTCATTTTTTGTTCCAAAATTGCAGTTTTCTCTCCTCTCCTTGATCTCTGTGACTACTATTATGGAAAAGTCAGATGTTTTTGCTGCCACAGACAGAAAGGATAAATTCTGTCGAAATTGTAACCATTCTGAGCACCTTTTCTCCGACTGTCCTTCTGTTGAATGTTGCACATGCCACCAGAAAGGTCATATTAGCTACCATTGTTCACAACTATTCTGCCGTTACTGCAAGCTCTTGGGATATTTAATTACTGCCTGCCCTACTCGCCCACCACGTCCTGATCCACTCAACCTGCCTCTTGTCTCTCTATCTGATATTGCATTTCTTCTTTAGCGTCTTCTCTCCGTTTCTGGTAATACTCCTGCTGCTTTTTCGACCCCTCCAGGTAATTTTAAATGGTACTTTGACTCGAGTTGCTTTAATCACATGTGTCTGTTACGTAATATTTTCTCGTCCCTGTCTACTACTACAAATGGACCTTCTATCAATACTGCAAATGGCTCCCTCTTGCTCGCAACACACAGGGGTTCTATATCCTAGTCAACTCTTAATCTTCCTGATACTTATTATATTCCCAACTTAAATTTTAATCTTATTTCTGTTGGTCAACTTGTTGATCTGGGTTTTGAAGTCACTTTTTCTGTTTCTGGTTGTCGTGTACAGGATCCTCGGACAGGACAAATCATCGGGACTGGACGTAAGGTTGGAAGGTTGTTTGAACTCGAGAATCTTCATATTCCTCCTGTACCAAATCTCTGTGCTGCTTCTTCTCCCTCTACCTTTCACTTATGGCATCAACGTCTTGCCCACACCTCCTTAGGAAAACTGCGTCCTCTTGTGTCTCAGGGTGTTTTAGGTTAGGTTCCAAATGAATCTTTTGATTGCATTTCTTGCCAAACTTCCAAACAACCTGCTCTATCTTTTCACAATAATTCATCTCTTGCCTGCTCTCCTTTTGATCTCATTCACTCTGATGTTTGGGGCCCCGCTCCCACTGCCTCTATGGGTGGAGCTCGATACTTTGTCATTTTCATTGATGATTATTCTCGTTTTACTTGGGTTTATTTGATGACTAATCGCCATGAGTTACCTCAGATCTATATCAACTTTGCTAGTATGATTAAAACTCAGTTTTCCAAGGTCGTTAAGGTTTTCCAACGTGATAATGCTATGGAATACCGTGATTCCAAACTCTTAACCTTTCTTGCAGAATAGGGTACGTTGTCTGAGTTTTGTTGTCCTGGTACATCTCAACAAAATGGTAGAGCTGAACACAAACACCGTCACATTCTTGACTCCGTCCATGCAATGCTCCTTTCTTCTTCGTGTCCTGAGCGTACTTGGGGTGAAGCTGTTCTTACTGCTATTCATGTTATCAATAGACTCCTTTCTTCTATTCTTGGTAATGTTACTCCCTTTGAGCATCTTTATCATACCTCCCCAGATTATAGTTTTCTTTGAGTTTTCGGTTGTGTATGTTTTGTTCTTCTTCAGCCTCATGAACATAGTAAACTTGAACCTCGGGCTCGTATGTGTTGTTTCCTTGGTTATGGCACTGAACACAAGGGTTATCATTGTTGGGATCCTCTCTCTAAACGTATTCATATATCTCGTCATGTTGTCTTCTGGGAGCATCACATGTTTTCTCGATTTTCATCCTTTGAGTCAATTCCTACTACTTAGTCACCTTTGTTTACTAACCCCAATGTTGATCTTTTTCCTAGTGATGATTCTATAGATTCTATCTCGAGTGACCCTCCATAGCCTCCTGTTCTTCCGCCTTCTCCATCTCTCGATGATTCAGACCGGACGATGATCCTGCTGCTACCGTCATGTCTCCTCCTCCTGCTCGTTCATCTAGGGTAAGGAATCTTCCTCCTCATCTTCTTGATTATCATTGTTTTTCTACTATCCTTCATCAACATGAACCTAAGTCATTCAGAGAAGCCTCCACAAATCCAAATTAGCAACAAGCAATGCAGGAAGAAATACAGGCACTTGAAAAGGAACACACTTGGGATTTGGTTGATCCTCCTTCTGATCAGGAAGTTGTGGACAGTAAATGGGTATACAAGATCAAGACTCGCTCTGATGGCTCTATTAACCGTTATAAGGCCCGCTTGGTTGCTCAAGGTTGTACGCAAGAGTATGGTATTGATTATGAAGAGACTTTTGCTCCCGTCGCTCGTCTTACGTCTGTTAGAGCTCTTCTTGCCATTGCCGCGGTTAAAAATGGTCTTTCAGTCAGATGGATGTGAAGAATGCATTTCTTAATGGGGATTTAAAAAAGATAGTCTATATGAAACCACCTTTGGGATATCCTTATCCTGCTAGTAAGGTTTGTCTCCTTCGCAAGGCACTTTATGGACTTAAGAAAGCTCCTCGTGAATGGTTTGACAAGTTCAGCACTACCATATGCAGTCTTGGTTTTACTTCTAGCCCTCATGAGAATGCCCTCTTCATTCGTAAAAGTGAACGTGAAGTTGTTCTTCTACTCTTTGTATGTTGATGACATGATCATTACTGGAGATGATGTTGATGGTATGATCTCAAGGCCTTACTTCACCGTACCTTTGAGATGAAAGATCTTGGTTCTCTCAGCTATTTTCTTGGTCTCGAGGTCATCTCCACCGATGATGACATCTATCTATCTCAGGCTAAGTATGCTTCAGATCTTCTTGCTCGCGCTGGGATTACAGATAGTCGCACTGAGTCTACTCCTCTTGAGCCTAATGTTCGATTTACCCCTATGGATGGCACTGTTTTGGATAATCCGACTCTCTATCGACAGTTAGTTGGTGGTCTCGTCTACTTGACTGTCACCTGATCAGACGTCGCCTATCTGGTTCATGTACTTAGCCAGTTCTTGTCAGCTCCTCGTACTACTCACTATGCGGTAGTTCTTCGCATTCTTCGCTACATCAAAGGCACTATATTTCATGGCCTTTATTTTTCTGCCCATTCCTCTTTGTCTCTTCAGGCTTACTCCGATGCTGATTGGGCTGGTGATCCCACTGATCGTCATTTTACTACTGGTTACTGTTTGTTTCTTGGCGATGCTCTCATTTCTTGGCGTGCTAAGAAGCAAACGTTCACTGCTCGCTCAAGCACAGAAGCTGAATACCGTGCCCTCGCTGACACCACTGCTGAGATTATCTCGGTTCATTGGCTTCTCGAGGATCTGGGTACTCCTCAATCGTCTCCTACTGATGTTTTTTGTGATAATCGCAGTGCTATTCAGATTGCACATAATGATGTGTTTCATGAATGCACAAAACACATTGAAATTGATTGTTACTTTGTTCGGCAATGTATCCTTATTGATGCTATTCGTCTCATTGCTGTTGGAACACTGGATCAGACTGCTGATATCTTCACGAAAGCTCATCACCCGACTCGTTTCCGGACTTTGTTATCCAAACTCAAGCTGGTGGTATCCTTAGCTCCCACTTGAGTTTGAGGGGGGATGTTAGAGAATCATTAGAATCAATTTAGATCAATTAGTATCATTTATATTTATATAGCATATCTGTATATTAATTATAGGATTCTATGCCTTTGTTACTTTTATTCATTTAGCACCTATAAATACCCCTTGTATATTATACTTTTGATAAGATTGAATATACACAAAACACTTTCTTTAGTTTGGTCTCTTGTTTCTAACAAGAGGAAGATATAATTCTTTTTCCTTTTTCAAAGTAGAATTTGTTAATAACTTTATATGTATGATGTAATTTTTTTAAAAAATTGAATATATATATAAATATAAAAAAAAATTTCCAAAAAAAAT
>NC_029793.2:129727253-129728097 GCF_000816755.2 Arachis ipaensis | reverse complement strand
AGTGAGAAAAATTAATAATTTTAGTTTAGGTATTTTTTAATATTTTGTAAGAAGTAAAAAAATTTCTATAACAACTGAATTTGTTAATATAGAAGTTGGGACATGGAATTATATTTTAAAACAAATAGATTGTTCATTGTTTATTTGTACAATTATGTTATAAAAAATTGAATAAACATGCTATTTGTTTTCAATATTTATATTTATTTTTATATTATTTCAAAAATTTTGTTTTAATTTTTTTACTTATAATTTTAAATATATTACAAAATTAAATTATATTTGAAAATTAGGGATACTTTTAAAACAAAACCAAATGTAACATAAATATCAAAGACAAAAAAATTGCTTATTATTATGTTAATTTTTATTTCAATATCATATGCATTATATATATTCTTAAAAAAAACATACCACCTTTGTTAAGAGTTGACTCATAATTTATTATAGTGAGATTTTTTTAACATAAATATGAGAATATGATATAATAAGTATCACATATGCTGCTTGTTAGTAATTATATAAAGGTTTAATTACTCTGGTGGTTCTATAGTTTCGTGAAATTTTTAATTAAGTCTTTATATTTTTTTTAATTGAGTTTTTGTATCAATTTTTTTTTCAATTAAGTCTCTTTTAGTAGTAATTGGCTTAATTTTATAGGGACTCAACTAAAAAAAAAAGAATTAGTACAAGGACCTAAATAAAAAGAAAAAAAAAGTGTAAGGACCCAATTAAAAAATAATTTTGGTGCAAGGATTCAATTAAAAGAAAAAAAAAGTATAGGGACTTAATTAAAAATTTTGCGAAACTATAGGAACCAATAAAATAATTAAATCTTATATAA
>NC_029793.2:129710470-129727201 GCF_000816755.2 Arachis ipaensis | reverse complement strand
TTAGTCTTTTTATTTTTGTTAGATAATTTAATTTTATATTGTTAATATGTAAATATTAAATTTATTTTTAGTTGAAGTAATATTTGTTTATATTTAATTTGTTGGATTATTTAATGTACATCATGACAGAAATTATTTTGTATATTGCTTTAGTATTGGTGTTGTACAAATTAGTGGTGCGTAAAGGTGTTAAACCGGTATATGATGTCAACAATTTCTTGGAGATAACGAGATGCTGACACTGGTTTCACGTAAATGGTGAGAAAGCCGAGTTGAGACACGTGTCCTTGGACTTGCCTTCTCGCACAGAGCGACAACCAGGGAAGCCTGCAACACCTGCAAAAAGAATCACGCACAGTGCGAGAAAATGGGGCTGCGACACCCGTCCACCATACAGGCTATGTGGTTGTCCCCCATCAACTAAATCTCTATATAATCAACTTCTTCCTTCTCGCATTAACACTTTGTTTGGATGCAAGATAGAAAATGTGAGGAAAGAAAATGGAAGGAAAGAAAATGAGAGGAAAGAAAATGAAAGAAAAAGTTAATTTTTTTTATATTGTTTGGATGAAGGGAAAATGAATAGAAAAAAAGTAGAAATTTTTTTTTATTTGAATAGAAAAAAAAAGTAAGGAGAGAGAAAATTATAACCAAGTAAAATTACATTAATATCCTTATTTATATTATATATAAATTATAATATATTAATTATTTAAATTATTTTTTAATAAAAAAAGTAATAGATGGAAAGAAAGTAAAAAGAAATTTTTTTTTTTGTTTGGATGGAAGGAAAAGTAGGAAGAGAGAAAATTATAACCAAGTAAAATTACATTAATACCCTTACCTATATTATATATAAATTATAATATACTAATGTATTTAAATTTTTTTAATAAAAAAATGATCCTAATTGTATTTTAAAATTTTAATGTATTATCATTGTTAACAATAATATTTTTTAAAATTGATCCTTTTTTATTTTCAATTAAATGTTATAAATTTTGCTTTGCATTTAAACAATAGGCATATTAATAATTTTATCTTTATTTTAGAACTTTCGTTGATTTTCTTTGTAGGTTTGGAAAGAAAACTTAAATGTGGGCCCACGCCATTATTTTTCTTTTCCATCCATTTTCTATGCTCATTCAATCGGAGAAAAACTTCATTTTCCATCAATTTTTCTTTCGTACATTTTCTTTCCTTCTCATTTTCTTTCCTTCTCATTTCTATTGATTCAAACATAGTGTAACCGAGTAGAAGATAATAAAGCATGAGCTTGATTTTTTTTCATTTTTTTGAAAGTAAAGAATAGTAGTGAGAGGAGGGGTAGTAGTGATGGTAATAAGAAAAGAGTGGGTTTTGTTTCTGAAAAAAAAAAAAGAAAGATTAAAAAAAAAGAGTACATAAGTTAGGGTCTAATTTCTGGTTAGTTGGTGACTTCTTTAAATTTATTTCCTTTTGTTAAAATTTGTTAAGTATAATAATATTGTACGTGCAATACTCTAAATCTTATGTCTTATTATTAGTTTTAAAACTTATGATATTAGTATTAAACTAATGAATGCCGAACATTATTCTATAGATTCATGTTTCTGATTATATTAAGTTATTACTGAATATTAGCCAACAACACTTCACTGCTATTATTTTATTCTTCTTTTGTGTTAACAAGAATCACGCAACTAAAACGTTCTTTGTGAGATTGGACATTGACTCTCAACACGGTGATACAATCAAATCTTTGTCAGAGGAGGAAGATCAACTAGCTAAAAGTATTAAAAAAAGTGAAAATAATGAAGAAAATCAGGAAGATCATGCTATGGAGGAGGTTGTAGTGATGAAGGCAAATAATTTGAAGTAAAATACAGACAAAAATGTGAACCAAAAAAAATAATCAAGGTAACCTAAAAACCAATATAGTTCTCAGAAGATCTTATCGGAAAATGGTGGTAGATAATGGATTTGGAAAGCTCAATCTGTATGAGATCGTAGAGGTGGTGTCAGAAGAGTATCTCCCGGAAGACCCCTCTATTGAGCAAAGTTTGGAGATTTCATATTCCTTCAATCCTAATCCAACCATAGAGGTCTCTCTAAAAGAATATGAGGATTGGTACAAACTTTGGAAACTTTTCTTAATTGTCAAACCATTGGGTAAGGTACTCAACTTCCAAACCTTGGATAGGTGGGTGCAAAGAAGATGGATTAAAAATGACTTTATAAAAGTTATGGATCTGACGGAGAATTTCTTCTTAGTTAGATTCACAAGTTATGATGATTACGCCCATGCCCTGTTTGAAGACCCTTGGATGATTGCGGATCACTATCTCCTAATTCAGAGGTGTAGGCCGCTTTTCATTTCGCAAGAACTGGAAGTCTCGAAAGTTGTTGTTTGGATAAGGATTCCAAACTTACCAGCTGAGTTATATAACAAATACTTTCTCTAGAAAGTTAGAAAAATGTTAGGTACTGTGCTTAAAGTGGATGATCTGACGTCAATTTATTCTCGGGGACGCTTTGCAAGATTATGTGTAGAGATAGATTTGAGGAAGAAGATTATTCCATCCTTTACAGCTTTGGACAAGAAATTCTATATTCAATATAAAAGGATACATCACATTTGTTTTAACTGTGGTCGTTATGGCCATAGAAAAAAAATTGTTCTGAATCTATGGAAGGAGCTTCCAATAAGGTGCCATTAGCAGTGGAGGAAGGTGGGAGGCATGGCAATAAGGAAGAACCCAACGGTCAGGAGCAATCTTCGGGATCAGAGCCAAGTCAGTACTTCCAAGAAAGGAAGGAAATCACTAAAGAGAAAAATTAGGGAACGTTTTCAATGAGCACCAATGATCTGCACAATCAAAAGCAAGAATTATCTAATTTAATGCAGGATCATCAAGGAGTTAATGCAGATAAGGAAACTAATCCTTTTGGCCCACAGATGATTGCAAAAAAAAAAAGTCTAAGAAGGAACAGAGTCAAACCTGATGGCCCAACCAAAGAAAATAAGGAAGGTCTTCAAGCTTCAAGATTCCACACTCTTGTTGAGGAGAAACTGGAGGAAAAAAAAGAAATTCCAAGATCCTGTGAAATAAACATCCCAAATGACACTCAACAATTTGAAGTTAATGAGAAAAGAGGTTTACAACAGAAATCCAAATATGGAAATAACAATAACAAGTAAAAAAGTTTCCAAAAAAGTAAATCAACCATCTCATTATGGATGCAGCCATGGTGATAGCACTGGTCAATAGAAGGAAGGACTATCCCCAAAGCTCTAGCATGGAGGATCCAACTCTTGAAGACAAGCTAATGTAGGCTTAAGTCATTGGATTTTTTTAGGATGTTTTTCTCATTCCTTTATTACTTTATTGTTTTATAATGAATATTATGATTTGGAATTGTAGAGGAACCTCTTCTAAAGGATTTTCTATTCTTATTAAAGATTTGTGTTATCGTTATAAGGTGAATTTATGTGTTTTACTTGAAACCCATGTCTCAGGTCACAAAGCTGAGTGCAACACTCATAAATTGGGTTTTGACTCTTGGTGTATTAGTGAGGCGGAAGGCTTTGCAGGCGGTATTTGGTTCCTCTAGAACAAGTCTATGTGGTCTGTTGAGGCTCTGAGTATTCAAAAACAATTTATCCATATGAGGGTCAAAGACAACAACAATGATAACTGGTTTCTCACAGCTATTTATGGTAGTCCGCAAGCTATCAATAGGAGCAGCCTCTGGAACGACCTTGAGAATCTTGCTCATGGCTTGGAGGGGACTTGGTGTACAGGAGGGAATTTTAACTCTATTACCTCTCTAGATGATTCAGGGAAAAGCTCTAATCTATCTCAAGATACTACTAGGTTTAAGGATTGCATCCAAAACTGCAGGGTCAACAACCTGGGTTTCTTTGGTCCTCCTTTCACATGGCAGAGGAACAATATAAAGCGACGGCTAGACAGATTTCTTTGCAATATGAGGTTTAATAATATCTTCCCAGCTGTCGGGGTGAAACACCTCCCTAAAATCAAATCAGACCACCTTCCTATTCTTCTTAACTTTAATGCTACCAATGAGAAAAGTAGAGACAGACCGTTTAGACTCCTTGCACCGTGACTTCTTCATGAAGATTATAATAATCTTGTTAAAAGTTGATAATGTAAAGAAGGGGATCTTATTGGGAACATTGCAGTCTTTACGGATAAGGCTAAAGTTTGGAATAAATAAATTTTTGGCAACATCTTCAGAAGAAAACAAAGAATCATGCTTAAGCTGGATGGTATTAATCATAATCTCTCTTTCGTCCATAAACCTTTTTTGGAAAATCTCCAAAAGAAATTATGGAAAGAGTATGAGATTATTGCTATTCAGGAAGAGAGTTATTAGCACCAGCTATCTAGGTGCAAGGCCATCAATTTTAGTGATAAAAATTCTAAGTATTTTCATCAAAGAGAAAATGGTAGAAGAAGGAGAAACAATATTTTCTCCCTTAAGAATAATGAAGACGAATAGACAGATAATGTGGAAGATCTAAAAGATTTGGGTGTTTCTTTTTACAAATCCCTTTATTCTCTTGTCTTATATTCTCCTATTTTGTCAAATTACCCTATTTCTGGCAGGTTTCCAAAGATAAAGGAGATTGACTTCTTGCTTATAAGTAGAGAAGTTACTGCTGAAGAAGTTAAACATGCAATTTTTAATATGGGTAGTTAGAGAGCACCTGGAATGGATGGTCTTCCCCCAAAATTTTTCAGCACTCATGGGATATTATTGCGGTATCTCTTGTTAAGTGGGTTAAAATGATTTTCAGCAAGCCGGAGGGTATTGTTAGAGTGAATCAAACTCTCATTTCTCTTATCCCCAAAATCTCCGCCCCAAAGACATTTTCCCACTTTAGACCAATCAGTCTTTGCAATGTCTGCTATAATCTTATTACTAAAATTATTGCAGATAGAATTAAACCTGTTCTTAATGATATTGTCTCTAACACTCAGGCTAGCTTTATTCTAGGAAGAGTTAGCGTGGATAACATTTTGGTAGCGCAAGAGGTCATTCATACTATCAGGACTAGAAACAACGGGAAAGGCCTTATGATGATTAAGATTGATCTCAAAAAAGCCTATGGCAGATTGACAACGACCAAATTGCATAGGTTTGGATTTTCACATTGAAAATAGGATTGACGTTGCAAGTATAATCCAAACCCAACAATTGATCATCAATCAAATGTTATCACAATTCGAACCAAATATTATTAACCGAGAGTATTTAACTCCCGGGTTGTCTTCCCTAGGAGTTGCAATGAAATGTCATGTTATTGGCTATGAGGGAGCATGGAAATTGGGAAAGCAAGAGAGCAAAAAATGTAAATAGTAAGGAATCAAAAGATCATGCAAGAAATTAAAGGAAAGCAAGTAAAGGCAATGCAAATAGAAATCAAATAGTAAAAAGGGCTCTTGACAAGAAGTGGGTAATCTAGGTTTCTTATCCTAGTTGTGGACCACAAACATGGCAATTGTGTAGAATTAATCCCAATAAGTCAATCCTACTTGAGAATTAGTCAAAAAGGGTATAATTGATTCCAATCCCTAAGTCCTAAGTCAACACTAGTGGGTCACTTAGAGTCAAGGAAAACCGAACCAATTAACAATCCTCACACAATGTGGAATGGACATCCACAACTCAATTCCACCCAAACACCCAATTTCTCAACCAAGAGTGTGAAAACTAAACATGCAAGAAACTAAACATCAAAGCAATTAAAAGTCAAAGCAAGGAATTAAAAGTCAAAACAATAAAACTTCAAATGCAAGAAACCTCTCGGCAAGTAATTGAGAGCTAAGGTTACCTATCCTAGACATTGACCACAAACACATGATGATTATGAAGAGTTAATCCTACTTAGTCAACCTTACATCGAAGATAAGTCAAATAGGGCATAGTTGATTCCAATCCATAAGTCCTATGTCAACACTAAGGGTCACATAGAGTTAAGGGAAATCAAATCAATTAACTACTCTAATATATCAAACAAGAATAGACATCAATGGCTCAAGGGTCACCAAAGTCTCAATTCCAAGCCAAGAGTGAGGAAAAACTAGGTAAAAACTAAGCCAAGCATTTTATCAAACACTTGGTGTGTATGAAGATAAAATAACATTAAATTGCATTAAAAATAAAAGCTAACTACCAAAAGCAAGAAAATGATAACAACAACTAAAAGAAGCATTAAATGAACACAAAACATAAGTTGCATTAAATGTAAATTAAAATAACAAAGAGTGCTCATAACATGAAAAATGACATAAAAGAGAAATTAACAAAAGAGATGAAGAAGATAAAGACAAGAAAGCATAGAAACATAAATGAAACTACATTAAAACAAGAATTAAAAGTAGAAATTATAAGAAATTAAACTAAAAACCCTAGGTTCTAGAGAGAATGGAGAGCTTCTCTCTCTAGAAAACAACCTACATAATGCTAAACTAATCCTAATTTCTCTCCCCTTTCACATGGAGTGAGGCCTTGTTTGATATAGGAAGAATCAGCTTCAGAGAGTCCCAAAACTGGGCTCTGAAGGTCCAGAAATTGCCCCCAGCAATTTCCATTAAGTGAGTCACGTGCTGGCTGCGACGCGTACGCGTGGGTTGCACGTACGCGTCGTTTGGCGAAATACACGCGTGGGTCACGCGTACGCGTCGCCAAGCTTGCGTGCGTGTGTGTACGCACGCATCACTGTGCGCACGCATAGAAGCTGAATCTTCCAAAACTTTATTTCTTCATGCTTTCTCCCTTTTTGTATGCTTTTCCATCACTTCTTCCATCCATATTAGCCTTGTAATCCTGAAATCACTCATCAAATACATCAAGGTATCGAATGGAATAAAAGTGGAATAAAATTGATTAAATTAAGCACAAAATAGCATGTTTTCACAATTAAGCTCAATTTAGGGAGAAAACACAAAAGTATGCTATTTAGATGAATAAATGTGGGTTTATGTGATGAAATTCATTCAAATCAAACCAAAATATATCGTTAAATATGGATTCATCACAGACTTAATTGGAATTTTATCATTGATACTTTGAAGGACACAGGTCTTTCGGAGTATATTGTGAATATCATCTGGCTCTTTATTTCAACTTCTTTAATGAGCCTTTTGTGGAATGGCTCTCCTTCAGAAAGTTTCAAACCTTCGAGAGGCATTCGTCAAGGAGATCCTCTTTTCCCTTACCACTTTGTGTTGTGCATTGAGAGACTTTCTCATCTTATTTCCTCGTTGGTTGAAAAGAAAAAATGGAAACCTATTCAATTGTCTAGAAATGGACCTAATTTATCCCATCTTTGTTTTGCAGACGATCTAGTATTGTTTTCTCAAGCTAGTAAGGATCAGGTGGAGATTGTCAAGGAAGCGCTTAACACTTTTTGTGAAGCTTTAGGTCATAAAGTCAACCTCAGCAAGTCCTGCGTGTTCTTCTCTAAAAATGTGAATCACACTATTAGGGAGGAATTCAGCAGGGACCTTGGCATCTCTTTAACAAGCAATCTTGGGAGGTATCTCGGGGTCCCGCTTATATATGAGAAGTATGGAAAACAACATTTTCAACATATTATTGACAAGATGCAAGCAAATCTTACTAGTTGGAATATGAAAACTCTCTCTCTCTCCGGTAGATGTACTCTTGTTCAGTCTGTCTTATCTGCTATACCGAGTTATACTATGCAAACCATGAAAATTCTTAAAGAAGTCTGTAACAAAATTGATAAAATTTGTAGAGACTTTCTTTGGAAATCTAATGGAGAGGATATAAAAATTCATCTTTTAAATTGGGAATCCATATGTAAACCGAAAGACAAGGGAGGTTTGGGTTTACACAAAGCTCAAGACACAAATAACACTTTTCTCATGAAATTAGCTTGGGGATTGCTCCACAATGACCAAGATTTATGGGTTAAGATTATGAAATATAAGTATGGGTGTGGTGAAATTCTATCCCTAAGGTTGTCAGAAGATCAAGTTGTTCCAATGCTTAGAGAGGTATAGTTACAGTCTGGGAATAATTTTAGTGGAACTTGATTTGGAGGATAAGAGACGAAAAAATATTAAATTTTGGAAGTCTCACTGGGTTCCAGGAATTAGAAGTCTGAAAGATTTTTTCCTTATAAATTTGGAGGAGAACAACAAAGATGATACACTGGAAGATTACGCTACCATAGAGGGAAACTAGAAATGGGAAACCATTTGTCAACTGCTCCCTGAATAGGTATCTAACGCTATCAGAACGCTGAATGCTCCCTACCATTCCTTTGGATCAGATTGTGTCTGTTGCTTACCAGACTCACAAGGTATCTTTACTATTAAATTAGCCTATCACACCTATTGTGTGAAAGAAGAAGACCTAGATAATATCTATAAAAACAACTAGAAAATTAGAGTTCTTCAGAGATTGAAGGCGTTCTCTTGGCTATTAAGTCATGATGCATTTTTGACTAATCTAAGAAGAAAGAAAAGAGGACTTATAGATAATGGTAGCTGTCCAAGATGTACCAACTAGGAAGAAAGTCTGCTGCATGTTTTGCGTGATTGTCCCTACGCCCGTAACACATGGACTAGCAGCACCAATAGAGACTTTCTAGGTTCTTTCTTTAACCATCAGCTTTTGACTTGGTTAGAGAAAAATCTCAACAAGGCCTCTCGTATTAACAATGGGACTTTATGGCCCATCTTTTTTCTATCTACCTGCAATATCATTTGGAGAAAAAGGAATGAGCTCATTTTCAAGAATGAAGACATTCCCTTTCACAAGGTTATTCCAGTGGTTCAGAGAGTTGCCAAGTAATATGATATTTATTTAGAGCTCACCGAGAAAAGTAGAAGATCTCTGGGAACCTCGAGGTCCTATCTAGTGGGGTGAAAACTACCTGAAGAAGGTTGATATAAACTCAACGTTGATGGGTCTGTTGTTCAAGATTGCAATTCGGAAACCTACGGCGGCATCCTTTGGAACTCGAATGGTATTGTTATCGCTAGGTTCATGATGGAGATAGGAAATGTTACCATAACAAACACTGAGCTCTGGGCTGTCTACAATGGCCTCCAATTGGTGACTGATCTGGGAATTGATAGGGTGAAGGTTGAGTCCAACTCTACGTGCGCTACCCAACTCCTGTAGAAAACGATTCCAACCCCTTCCATGGTAGCTCGGTTATAATCCATGCTATAAAGAACCTTCAATCAAGAATGGTAAATTGTGTTATCCACCATGTGCTTCGAGAGGCAAATTTTACCGCGGATGCTTTGGCTAAATACGCTCGAAACTTGCCAGTGGGAATACACCGCTTCAATGCCTGATGAAGAGAATTATTGTGTCGGTGTAGAATTTCTCTTATAGAAATAAGAACTTCTTGTAAGCGTAGCTCCAAACCAACAAACAATTCTCACATAAAAAATTTTGGTTGTCACAAGTACAAACCCCAATGAAAATTAACCGAAGTATTTAAACCTCGGGTCGTCTCAAAAGGAATTGCAATGAAGTGTTTAATTATTGGCTATGAAGATGCAAGGGGTTTGATTTGTAGCTAACAAGAAAAGTAAACAACAAGAAAGTAAATGAAAAGAATTAATAAAGAAAGGCAAACAACTCTTGGCTAAGCATAGGAATTGAGATCACCATCCTTGTCTACAAACTATATATTGAAAATTATGAGGAACCAAGCTCATTAAGTCTACTTCTATGCTTGAAGCATGTCAAATGGCTTGATCAACATCAATCCATAAGTCCTAACCTAGCTACTAATTGACTTAGTAGTAGGCTAGTAGCAATGGTTATCAAATTGACCACCAAGAGTTCTCAAATCACCAATTCAATGAGACCCAATGACTCAAGTTTACCCAATTCCCTTAGTCTAGGCCAAGAGTCAAGAAAACTACTCAAATACTAGAGAAAACATTTCATCAAACACCTAGAGTGCAATAAAAGTAAACATCACAAAATACAAGAATTAACAAAACCCATAACTATCATAAGCAAGAAATCAACAATAGCAATGAAGGTAAATATAAAAGAAGACATGGAAACATACCATTGCATTAGAAGAAATCAAGATCCAACAATTGTTCATCAACATAAAAGAGAGCAAAATAAGAAATTAACAAGAGAGACTAAGAAGATTAAGACAATAGAACACTAAAATATAATGAGAATTAAAATCAAAACAAGAATTGAAAGAGAAATTTGAGAGAGATTAACCTAACTTTACCCTAATTTCTATCCTAAATCTAGAGAGAGGAGAGAGTCTCTCTCTAGAATTCTATCCTAAAACATCATAAAACTAAAACTATGGCTACTTCGTTCCTTATCCCTTCAAGACTTGGGTTCAATAGCATCAGAAATGAGTTGGATTGGGCCTAAAATAAGCTAGAAATCGCTGGCCACGAATTGATAAAATGGACCCACGCTGATCCACCGATGCGTGCGCGTGATGCACACGTATGCATCCCTAGATGCCAGGCAACTATAGAAAATTTTATATCATTTTGAAACCCCAGATGGTAGCTTTCCAACGCAACTAGAACTACCTCATTTAGACCTCTGTAGCTCAAGTTATGATCGATTAAGTACGAAGAGGTCAGGCTTGACAGCTTTGCGATTTCTTCATTTTTTCATGATTTCTCCCACTTTGCATGCTTTTTCTTCATTCCTTCAATCCAATCTTTGCCTTCTAAACCTGAAATCACTTAACAAATATATCAAGGCATTGAATGGATTAAAGTGAATTAAATTTAGCTATTTTAAGGCCTAAAAAACATGTTTTTATACTTAAGCACAAATTAGGGGAGAATTACAAAACCATGCTATTTCATTGAATAAATGTGAGAAAAGTTGATAAAATCCCCTAAATTAAGCATAAGATAAACCACAAAATTGGGGTTTATCAAACCTCCCCACACTTAAACCAAGCATGTCCTCATGCTAAGAATAAAGAAGGACAAGAAAAGAGGTATGAACATTTATTCAATGCAAATAAACTATATGCTCCTATCTACGTGCATGCAACTAAATGCAATATGACTCTATCTACTTGGTTGAAAGTAAATCAATCTCCAAGAACATATATAAGCAAGTAGGGCTAAGATCATATGACGATTCATGAATCCTACCAATTCAAATATCAAAATGAAGTTCAAATAGACTTGCAAGAAGAAAGCTCATGAAAGCCGGGAACAAGGAATTGAGCATCGAACCCTCACCGGACGTGTATCCACTCTAGTCACTCTAGTGTATAGGGTTGATCACTCAATTTTCTTCTAATCATGCTTTCCATGATTTGTTTTTCATCTAACAATCAACAATTATTCAATGCATGCATACATTCATCATGAGGACTTATTCATAGGTTGTAATGGGGCTAGGGTCAAGGTAGGATGCATATGGTCAAGTGAGCTTGAAATTTGAATCTTTGATTAACCTAAGCTCTCACCAAACACATATAACAACCTATATAATTCTGATACAATACCTAGCTACCCATGATTCCCACTTTTTCCACATACTCATGCATTCTCTTTAATTCACATTCCATATGCATTGTTATTGCTACTTTACTTTGGGGCATTTTTGTCCCCTTTTTATTGCAATTTTTTTCTATATATTTTTGTTTCTTTTATTTTTCTATTTCTTTTTCTATATATTTTTTTTCACATTTTTTTTCAACAAAGTATATACAAACGTATCAATGCATATGGTTTTACATATTTAATGCATAAGCACGTACCCAATCCCATGATTTTCAACAAAAATACAAAATATATTTTTATCTCAACTAATGTCCCAAGTTTCCCATACCCAAATGATACACACCCTCACTAGCCTAAACTAATCAAAGATCTAAATGGAGGACATTTATTGTTTTTCACTTAGGGATAGTGATGTGCTAATATTAAAAACAAAAGGGATTAAATAGGCTCAAAATTGGCTAACAATGGTTGATGAAAGGTAGGCTATTTGGGTAAGTGAGCTAAATGAAATGATGACCTCAGTCATATAAATGCATGTATACATGGAATAATGGACATAAAGAATCAAACAAATCAAAGATTACAATTATATAAAGAGAATGATGCACACAAGAATGAAAATAAGTGGTTATAAGATGTAACCACACTATAAGGCTCAAAACTCACATGCTTGTGTTCTTAGCTCAAAAACCATGTTCCAAAATACATTCTTCAAGCAAGTTCAACGGAATTTTTTTTTTCAAATTGGTAGGGTGCCCTAAAAACAGTCTCTTGGAAAAGAAATCATCACCCTAACCAAGTAGTCCTAACATAAAAAGAAGTGGTAAAATATGTACAAATTCTAACTAACGTGCAACCTATCATGTAATGCAACAAGTAACTAGCAAAGGAAATTAAGAATTGGTGTTGAAAGAAAGAGATTGTTACCCATGGAGGTCGGTCGGACGACCTTCCCATACTTAGAAATTTACACCATCCTCGGTGCATGCAAAGAAGAGCAAGGTGGACGTGTTGCTATAATTGATGAGCTCCTTCAAAAGGTTGTGCGGGTGAACTTGTTTTTGCCCCCATTTAGAAGCTTTTCCTTTTTCTCTTTTGGTGGCCAACCTAAAAGGAAAGAAAAAGAAAGAAAATTAAGCCTATAACAAGGATATCAAAGCAAATAGAACATAGGCGGGGCTAATGCCAAATAAGAGTAGGGTTATCACTACATGTTAGCTACGCATGTGAGTGAGAAAGCAATATAGGCACATGGTATATCAACTAATACTTGATGCAAGAGGAAATTCAAAGTATAAGTGAATAACATGAAGAGCATGTTGCATCAAGCTTAATCAACAATTGTCACAAATAAGATTAGTGATAAGCATGAAAGCATTTGGCCCCATCCTAACTCAATGATAATGAGGTACAAAAACAAAGAATAATGAATTAGGAAGGACTAAAGCACTAATCTTGTGTGTAGAACAAATATGACCATTAATGCTAAACAAGTCATGAAGCACCAAAATAATGCAAGAAATTCTCAACAATTGAGTAAGAGAATTTGATGAGCGGATATTTTATACGCTTTTTGGGGTTAATTTCATATAGTTTTGAGTATGTTCTAGTTAGTTTTTAGGTTATTTCCATTAGTTTTTAGGAAAAATTCATATTTCTGGACTTTACTATGAGTTGTGTGTTTTTCTGTAATTTCAGGTATTTTTCTGGCTGAAATTGAAGGAGCTGAGCAAAAATCTGATTCAGGCTGAAAAAGAACTGCTGATGTTGTTGGATTCTGACCTCCCTGCACTCAAAGTGGATTTTCTGGAGCTACCGAACTCGAAATGGCATGCTTCCAATTGCGTTGGAAAGTAGACATCCAGGGCTTTCCAGCAATATATAATAGTCCATATTTTTCACAAGGATAGACGACATAAACTGGCGTTCAACGCCAGTTCTCTACCCAATTCTGGCGTCCAGCGCCAGAAAAGGATCAAAAGCTGGAGTTGAACGCCCAAACTGGCACAAAAACTGGCGTTCAACTCCACAAATGGCCTCTGCACGTGAATTGCTTAAATCTCAGCCCAGCACACACCAAGTGGGCCCCAGAAGTGGATCTCTGCATCATCCATCATAGTTTACTCATTTTTTGTAAACCTAGGCTACTAGTTTAGTATTTAAACAACTTTTAGAGACTTATTTTGTATCTCCAACATATTCTCCATTACTGCATAACAAGTAACCTTTAATTTATGCTCTCTTGGTTATTCGCAATTCAACTGATAAACATATTTGACTTCCTGACTAAGATTTACAAGATAACCATAGATTGCTTCAAACCAACAATCTCCGTGGGATTCGACCCTTACTCACGTAAGGTATTACTTGGACGACCCAGTGCACTTGCTGGTTAGTGGTACGAGTTGGGAAAAGTGTGAGTCACAATTCGTGCACCAAGTTTTTGGCGCTGTTGCCGGGGATTGTTCGAGTTTGGACAACTAACGGTTTATTTTGTTGCTTAGATTAGGAAAAATTTCTCTTTTTTGTTTAGAGTCTCTTTTTATTGTTGTGTTAGAATCTTAGAATCCTTATTTTCTTTTTAAAAATATTTTTTCAAAAAAAAAATAATTTTTCTATTAAATCCTGTGTCAAACTTTAAGTTTGGTGTTTTCTTGTTGATTTTTCTGAGTTTTTCGAAAATTTATTTTGGTTTTATAAAAATTTTAAGTTTGGTGTTCTTCCTTAGTGTTCTTAAGTTTTCCTTGTGTCTTGATCTTAAAATTTTTAAGTTTGGTGTTCCTTGGTGTTTTTTCCCCCCAAAATTTTTGAAAATAAGGAACTTCAGATCTAAAAAATTTTAAATCCTGTGTTATCTTGTTGTTTTTCTCTCTCCTTTAAAAATTCAGATTTTTATTTCAAATTTAAAACCTTTTTCAAAAATCATCATATCTTTTTCAAAATCTCCTAACCACTCTCTTTCTCCTCACTTTTTCGAAAATCTTTTACTCATTTTTTTATTTATTTTATTTTGATTTATTTTCTTTTCGAAACAAATTAATAAATAAATAAATAAAAATATTTGTTCTATTTTACATCATCTCCCTTTCTCCATCATGGACCTAAGCGGAAATGAACAGTCCAGGAGGACTCTGGGGTCATATTCTAACCCCTCTACTGCTTCATATGGGAGTAGTATCTGCATACCCTCCATTAGAGTCAGTAGCTTTGAGTTGAATCCTCAGCTCATTATCATGGTGCAGCAAAGCTGCCAGTATTCCGGTCTTCCACAAGAAGAACCTACAGAGTTTCTGGCACAATTTTTACAAATTGCTGACATAGTACATGATAAGAAAATAGATCAGGATGTCTACAGACTATTACTGTTTCCATTTGCTGTAAAAGATCAAGCTAAGAGGTGGTTAAATAACCAACCTAAAGCTAGCATAAGGACATGGAAACAGCTGACAGAAAAATTCCTGAATCAGTATTTTCCTCCAAAAAGGATGACACAGCTAAGGCTGGACATCCAAGACTTTAAACAAGGAGATAATGAATCTCTTTATAATACCGGGGAGAGATACAGAGAGATGCTACGAAAATGCCCCTCTGAAATGTTTTCATAGTCGGTTCAGTTAGACATCTTCTACTATGGGCTTGCAGAAGGAGCGCAGATGTCTCTAGATTACTTAGCTGGTGGATCTATCCACATGAGAAAGACAATTGAAGAGGCTCAAGAGCTCATTGATACAGTTGCCAGGAATCAGCATCTGTACCTAAGCAGCAACCCTTCCATGAATGAAGAGGTTAAAACAGTAACTGCTGAACTCAGTCTTGTAAAACAAGCTGCTGAATTCAATCAGCAATTGGACTTTCTAACAAAGCAGCTAGCCGAATTTAAAGATAGGTTACAAGAGACAAGGATGGCTAATATACATATGGACGAACAGTTTAAGCAAACAAAGCAGCAGCTGTCAAGGCAAATAGCAGAAGAATGCCAAGCAGTTCAACTAATAAGTGGGAAAACATTAAATACCCCACCTCAAGGCAGCAAAAAGCTAAGAAATGAGCAAACCACCCAAAATTCACCTGAGGACAGTAAGAGCCCAGGGAAAAATAATTCTGGCGCTAAAACGCCAGAAAATTGGTGGAAGGTTGGCGCTGAACGCCTAGACCATGGCCAAAACTGGCGTTCAACGCCAGAAACAAAGCAGGACTGGCGTTCAACGCCAGAAATGGGCAAGGATCTGACGTTGAACGCCCAAAATGGGCAGGATCTGGCGCTGAACGCCCAAAATGGGCACAATTCTGGCGTTCAAACGCCAGGAACAGACAAGGAGTTGGCTTCTCACGTCACTCCAGCTTCTAACTCTGGTACTCAATTGCCAGTGAGGGATCAGACACACACAAATGCTGATAACAACCCCTCTAAAAGGCTTCTTCAACCACTTCTGTAGGCAATAAACCTGCAGCAACTAAGGTTAAAGAATATAAAGCCAAGATACCTTATCCTCAAAAACTCCAGAAAGAGGAGCAGGATAAGCAATTTGCTCGCTTTGCAGATTATCTCAGGACTCTTGAAATAAAGATTCCATTTGCAGAAGCACTTGAGCAAATACCTTCTTATGCCAAGTTCATGAAAGAGATCTTGAGTCATAAAAAGGATTGGAGAGAAACAGAAAGAGTTCTCCTCACTGAAGAATGCAGTGCAGTCATTCTGAAGAGCTTCCCTAAAAAGCTTAAAGACACTGGGAGTTTTCTGATCCCATGCATATTAGAAGGTAATTGCACCAAGACAGTTTTATGCGATCTTGGGGCAAGCATCAACCTAATACCTGCATCCACTATCAGAAAGCTTGGCTTAAAAGGGAATAGAGGTGGATCAAGAAAAAATAGAGGTAATTGAAAAATTACCACCACCTGCCAATGTTAAGGCAATCAGAAGCTTTCTGGGGCATGAAGGATTCTATAGGAGGTTTATAAAGGATTTTTCAAAAATCGCAAAATCTCTAAGCAATCTGCTAGCTGCTGACACGCCATTCAGATTCTTAAACTTTGATGCCAAATTAGCAGGAGAAAAATGATTGCTCTAGCTAAATGATCTAGAGGAATTCAGATTCACAGCTTTCAAAAATGCCAAGCTTTATAAAGAAAAATAAAAAAAATGGCATGACAGAAAGCTGTCATCTAGAATCTTTGAACCAGGACAGAAGGTCCTGTTGTTTAACTCTAGACTCAG
>NC_029793.2:129707146-129709161 GCF_000816755.2 Arachis ipaensis | reverse complement strand
AGCGCTTGCTGGGAGGCAACCCAGCCATGGGGCAACAATCCTATAAGCATTTTGCCCTATTTCTATTTTTATTTTTATTTGTTTATATAGAGTTCATTGATAACAATGTAAATAATCATTTACAGAAGACCTCGGCACACAAAACAGAGAAAAAGAGCTCACTGGCAAGAAAACGCCAGTAAAAGTATATTTTGGGCGTTCAACGCCCAAAATGGGCATCCACTGGGCGTTGAACGCCAGTAATGGTAGCAATCTGGGCGTTCAACGCCAGAAAGGGGCACCCACTGGGCGTTGAACGCCAGTAATGGCAGCAGCTGGGCGTTGAACGCCCAGGAGAGCAGCATTTGGGAGCTGAACGCCCAAAACAGGCAGTGTTTGGGCGTTCAAACGCCAGGATAGCAAGGAGGAGCCAAACTCATTTTTCCACACGTGTTTCCATTCTAATTTCAAATTTTATGTTTCAATGCATGATTTTTACATGAACATGTTAAGAACCCTGATTTCTAAAACCCTTAATTTCAAAAAAAAAATCCCTCTTTCCAAATTCAATCCAACTCTTTTCAAATCTTTTCTGAAAACAAATCTATCTTTTTCATTCTAAAATCTTTTCAACTAATCCATATCTTTTTCAAATCTCCATATTATCTCTTTCAAAATTCAGATTTATCTTTTTCAAAAATCTATCATATCTCTTCAAAATTAAACTATATCTTCTATCTTATCTTTTTCAACTCAATCTTTATATCTTATCTTTTCCAATTTTTCGAAAACCCACCCCCCATCCCTTTAAATTTGGGTTCGGCCTCCCTACTCCTCCATCAACAATTGCACCTAGCTCTCCTTCTATCCCTCTCCTTTCTTTTCTTTTGCTTGAGGACAAGCAAACCTCTAAGTTTGGTGTGTTTATCCGAGATCACTAAGATCATGGCTCCTAAAGGAAAACAACCCACTCCAAGAGGCAAGAAAGAGAGCGTTCCAAAACCACTTTGGAATCAAGGGAAGTTCTTATCTAAAGAACATTCAGACCATTATCTTAAAATAATGGGTCTGAGATCAGTGATCCCGGAAATTAGATTCGATCTGAAAGAAGATGAATATCCGGAGATCCAGGAGCAAATTCGTATCAGGAACTGGGAAGTCCTAGCTAATCCTGAAACGAAAATGGGAAGGAACATGGTCCAGGAGTTCTATGCTAATATGTGGCAAACTGACAAGCAGAAACTATCTGGAACTGCCTTCTATGACTATCGGACCATGGTCAGAGGAAAGATTGTTCATACCCACCCTGATAGAATCAGGGAGATCTTAAAGCTACCTCAGCTAAAGGATGATCCAGACTCCTTCAACAGGAGGATGATGAGAGCAGACATTGGCCTGAATAAGATTCTAGAGGACATATGTATCCCTGGAGCCAGGTGGACCACCAACACAAAGGGTGTCCCAAATCAACTCAAGAGAGAGGATCTCAAACCAGTCGCCAGAGGATGGCTAGACTTCATTGGGCATTCTCTGTTGCCTACTAGCAACCGTTCTGAAGTCACAGTTAAAAGAGCAGTGATGATCCATTGCATCATGATGGGAAAGGAAGTGGAGGTTCATCAGCTGATTTCAGCTGAACTCTACAAAATTGCTAACAAAAATTCTAAAGAGGCCAGGTTGGCTTATCCAAGCGTGATTTCTCTGCTCTGCAACGACGCTGGAGTAAGGATGGGAATAACTGAGTATATCTCAATTTAGAAGCCAATCACCAAAGCATCAATGGAAAAACAACAAGCACAGGATGATCCTATCAAGAAAAGAGCACAGGAATTCCTCCCAGAGATCCCTCAATCTGAATACTGGGAGTATCTTGAGACGTCTGTTACCAAGATACGAGAAGCTATGGAGCAAATAATAAAAGAACAGAAGGAACACAGTCAAATGCTGACCTATATGTTTAAAGAACAAGAGGAGCAAGGGCGTGACTTAAGGGAATTGAAGCGCCAAAAGTCTTCTCTTGTAGGACCGAGCACCCC
>NC_029793.2:129666655-129707119 GCF_000816755.2 Arachis ipaensis | reverse complement strand
TGTGTCTTCATTACATGATCATTAGTAGTTAGTAACTTTGTCTTAAAGTTATGAATGTCCTATGAATCTATCACCTCTCTTAAATAAAAACTGTTTTAAAAGAACAAGAAGTACATGAGTTTTGAATTTATCCTTGAACTTAGTTTAATTATATTAATGTGGTGACAATTTTTCTTGTTTTCTGAATGTATGCTTGAACAGTGCAGATGTCCTTTGAATTTGTTATTTAAGACTGTTAAATATGTTGGCTCTTGAAAGAATGATGAACATGAGACATGTTATTGATAATCTGAAAAATCATAAAAATGATTCTTGAAGCAAGAAAAAGCAGCAAAGAACAAAGCTTGCAGAAAAAAAAAGAGAAGGAAAAAGAAAAAGCAAGCAGAAAAAGCCAAAAGCTCTTAAAACCAAGAGGCAAGAGCAAAAAGCCAATAACCCTTAAAACCAAAAGGCAAGGGCAAATAAAAGGGATCCCAAGGCTTTGAGCATCAGTGGATAGGAGGGCCTAAAGGAATAAAATCCTGGTCTAAGCGGCTAAACCAAGCTGTCCCTAACCATGTGCTTGTGGCGTGAAGGTGTCAAGTGAAAACTTGAGATTGAGCGGTTAAAGTCAAGGTCCAAGGCAAAAAGAAGAGTGTGCTTAAGAACTCTGGACACCTCTAATTGGGGACTTTAGCAAAGCTGAGTCACAATCTAAAAGGTTCACCCAATTATGTGTCTGTGGCATTTATGTATCCGGTGGTTATACTGGAAAACAAAGTGCTTAGGGTCACGACCAAGACTCATAAAATAGCTGTGTTCAAGAATCATCACACTAAAATAGGAGAATCAATAACACTATCTGAATTCTAAGTTCCTATAAATGCCAATCATTCTGAACCTCAATGAATAAAGTGAGATGCCAAAACTATTCAAGAGGCAAAAAGCTAAGCTACAGAACTCGAAATGGCATGATTCCAATTGCGTTGGAAATTAGACATCTAGGGCTTTCCAGCTATATATAATAGTCCATACTTTGCACAAGGATAGATGACGTAAACTGGCGTTCAACGCCAGTTCTCTACCCAATTCTGGCGTCCAGCGCCAGAAAAGGATCAAAAGCTGGAGTTGAACGCCCAAACTGGCACAAAAACTGGCGTTCAACTTCACAAATGGCCTCTGCATGTGAATTGCTTAAATCTCAGCCCAGCACACACCAAGTGGGCCCCAGAAGTGGATCTCTGCATTATCCATCATAGTTTACTCATTTTTTGTAAACCTAGGCTACTAGTTTAGTATTTAAACAACTTTTAGAGACTTATTTTTACATCTCATGACATTTTAGATCTGAACCTTGTACTCTTTGACGGCATGAGTCTCTAAACTCCATTGTTGGGGGTGAGGAGCTCTGCTGTGTCTCGATGAAGTAATGCAAGTATTTCTGTTCTCCATTCAAACACGCTTGTTCCTATCTAAGATGTTCATTCGCGCTTAACTGTGATGAAGGTGATGATCCGTGACATTCATCACCTTCCTCAAACCAAGAACGTGTGCCTGACAACCACCTCCATTCTATATCCGATTGAATGAGTGTCTCTTAGATTCCCTAATCAGAATCTCCGTGGTATAAGCTAGAACTGATGGCGGCATTCATGAGAATCCGGAAAGTCTAAATCTTGTCTGTGGTATTCTGAGTAGGATTTAATGATCGAATGACTGTGACGAGCTTCAAACTCGCGAGTGCTGGGCGTTAGTGACAGACGCAAAAGGATGAAGAATCCTATTAACGTAAGGTATTACTTGGACGACCCAGTGCACTTGCTGGTTAGTGGTACGAGTTGGGAAAAGTGTGAGTCACAATTCGTGCACCAGAATTCAACACCATTATTAAAATAAGAAACTTAGAAAATAAAATAAGAACAAGCTATGAAAACAAAATTAAAATGCAATGAATGAAAATAAGCAAATGCAATAAAGGAAAATGGAAGAAGAGAAAAAAGAAGAAATTTTTTTTAATATATATATATATATATTATTATTATTATTATTATCATATTTAATTTTTTATTTTTTATTTTTTTAGAGAGAAAAAAGAAGAAAGTAAGAAAGGAAGAAGAGAGAAAAAGAAAGGTAGAAAGAAAGAAGCAGAAAAGAAAAAAGGAAAAAGAAAGAAAGGAGAAAGGAGATAAACAGGGTGCAATCCACGCATAAGCGTCATGCGTGCTTACGCGTGGATGCAGCAGGGCCAATCCACGCGTAAGCATCATGGGTGCTTACACGTGGGTCGCCTGGCACAAAGTAGGCATAAAGTGGGCACAACTCTCGGGTTTTAGTACTAGGAGTTGCGGAAGTGCAATCCACGCGTAAGCGTCATGCGTGCTTAAGCGTGGATTGAATTTTTTTTAGAAGCATAAAAATAGAATTTAACACTCTCCTAACCTATAATCATTCTAAAGCAACTAAAATTCAAATTTAACAAAAATCTTTAAGTTTTTGAAACATTTTCAAATACACTACAAACAAAACTTACACTCCAAGCAACCTACTTTACAACAATCTAAACTAATCAAAACATACTACTACAACCTATCAATCGAAACAAAATGTATAAGAGTATAGAAAAGAAGAAAACTACCTATAATGGCAACTCAAATCACTTATTAAGTATATATATAAGAGAATGAAAAAGGGTTTACCATGGTAGGGTGTCTCCTACCTAGCACTTTTATTTATTGTCCTTAAGTTGGACTTTATGTGGGGGTCCTTGCTATGGTGGTTTATGCTTGAATTCATCCTTGAATCCCCACCAATGTTTGCATTTCCAATGTCTACCGGGATCCCAAATTAGGCGCATAGAGCCCTCGAGTAGGCTTAAGTAAATGGCAAGGCCCCAAGAGTTTCGATTGTTGAAATGAATTCCAGAGTCCCAAACCTTGTTCTTGTACCCATCTTCTCGTTGACTACCATATTTAAATTTGGGTGACAAGGCTTGTGAATTCTCAATTAACCATCCAAACATTCTCCTAGACCCATGCAATTTGGTTCTACACCAACTATTGCCATTCAACTTTGAGCATGCAACCATCATGAACTTAGAGTGATGTTTCCAACCACTACACAACTCTCTCCTACTCTTAATTCCACAAAGAGCTCTAAGTTGACCATCATTTTCAATCAAACCATATTCAAGTGAGAACGTAAAGCTTAGGGATAAGAATTTTCCCCACTTGAATGTTGTGTTGGATGGTGACTTAGGAAGAGGTGGTCCTAATGATCTTGCAAGTTCCACTCCCTTGTGCTCTTTTTTGACTACCTCCACCTCTTGGCAAACTTCTTCAACTTCAATTCCTTGCCCACCAACTTCTTCTACACATTCTTCATTGGTGGAGCTTGCCTCTTGATCATCCTCTTCCAATCTTTCATCATTCATACTATGCCTTGGAGGTTGCGCATTATCCTCCTCAACACCAAATTCAAGCTCATTGGAAGAAGGTTCAACAACTTCCACAAGATCATCATCAACATCACTTGGTGTGGAAGTGTCTTCAAGCTTGAAATCCACTTCTTGTTCAATTTCGCCTAGCTCTTCAACCACTTCTTCTTCTTTAATAATCTCTTCCTCCTCCACTTGTTGCAAGACACACCCCATCTCCTTGTCCTCATGTTGGGATTCTAGAATCTCCTTCATACTCCACTCTTTGGTTAATTCCTCACATTTATCCGTGGAGATGCTTTGCTTGTTGCATGAGTCCCATGATTCCAAGGCGGCTTTAATTTTGGCAGGGTTAGCCTCGATAGCTTCGTTCATCCTTTGGGCTTCCTCTTGCTCCTTTTGACGGATTATTGCTTGAAGTCGATCCATTGCTTCCTTAAGACGATCTATTGGCTCTTGTTCTACTTGGCTAGTATAAGTAGGATCATATTGCTCTCAGGTGGATAGATATGGGTGTTCTTCTATGGAGGATTGTAGTGAAAAAGGAAATTCATTTTGTGGTTGAAAGTTATCATACATGGGAGGTGATTCATCTTGGTAAGGATAGTGAGGTAGTGGTTCTTAAGGGTATTGGTGGTGGAATTGGGGTGGTTCTACATATGATTCATATGGCTCATAAGGTAGTTGGTATGGTGGGTAAGGATTAGGGTCATATGGAGGTGTTTGGTGAAAAGGGGCTTGTGAGTAAGGTGGTTCAAAATTATGTTGAGGAGGTGGTTCATAGGCATATGGTGCTGGTTATTGACAATCACAATAAGGGTCACCACATCCATTAGATTGATATGCATTAGGATTGGAATTATACCCATAAGAAACCGGAGGTTGTTGCCAAGAAGGGTGATCAATCCTTTGAGACTCCTCCCATCCTTGATTGTTCCATCCCTGGTGCATATTATCATTGTAGCTTCCATTTCCTACAACATAATTTGAGCCAAACTCATAGCCAAAGGGGTGAGAATTTATAATAACAAATAAAAACAAAAACTAACAAAAATAAGCAACAAAGTCCTAAAGCTAACAAAAACTAACAAATAAGCAAAAGACAAACATATTCACAATATTCACAATAGCCAATAATATAACACCATTGCAACTCCCCGGCAACGGCGCCATTTTGATGAAGAGAATTATTGTGTCGGTCTAGAATTTCTCTTATAGAAATAAGAACTTCGTTGTAAGCATAGCTCCAAACCAATAAACAATTCTCACATAAAAAATTTTGGTTGTCACAAGTACAAACCCCCAATAAAAATTAACCGAAGTATTTAAACCTCGGATCGTCTCACAAGGAATTGCAATGAAGTGTTTAATTATTGGCTATGAAGATGTAAGGGGTTTGATTTGTAGTTAACAAGAAAAGTAAACAACAAGAAAGTAAATGACAAGAATTAATAAAGAAAGGCAAACAACTCTTGGCTAAGCATAGGAATTGAGATCACCATCCTTGTCTACAAACCATATATTGACAATTATGAGGAACCAAGCTCATTAAGTCTACTTCTATGCTTGAAGCATGTCAGATGGCTTGATCAACATCAATCCTTAAGTCCTAATCTAGCTACTAATTAACTTAGTAGTAGGATAATAGCAATGGTTATCAAATTGACCACCAAGAGTTCTCAAATCACCAATTCAATGAGACCCAATGACTTAAGTTTACCCAATTCCCTTAGCCTAGGCCAAGAGTCAAGAAAACTACTCAAATACTAGAGAAAACATTTCATCAAACACATAGAGTGCAATAAAAGTAAACATCACAAAATACGAGAATTAACAAAACCCATAACTATCATAAGTAAGAAATCAACAATAGCAATGAAGGTAAATATAAAAGAAGACATGGAAACATAACATTGCATTAGAAGAACTCAAGATCCAACAATTGTTCATCAACATAAAAGAGAGCAAAATAAGAAATTAACAAGAGAGACTAAGAAGATTAAGACAATAGAACACTAAAATATAATGAGAATTAAAATCAAAACAAGAATTGAAAGAGAAATTTGAGAGAGATTAACCTAACTTTACTATAATTCTATCCTAAATCTATAGAGAGTAGAGAGTCTCTCTCTCTAGAATTCTATCCTAAAACATCATAAAAACTAAAACTATGGCTACTTCGTTCCTTCCCCCTTCAATCATTGGGTTTAATAGCATCACAACTGAGTTGGATTGGACCCAAAATGAGCTAGAAATCGATGGCCACGAGTTGCTAAAATGGACCTACACTGATCCACCAATGCGTGCGCGTGATGCATGCGTACGCGTCCCTAGACACCAGGAAACTATAGCAAATTTTATATAATTTTGAAGCTCCAGATGTTAGCTTTCCAACGCAATTGAAACCGCCTCATTTGAACCTCTGTAGCTTAAGTTATGATCGATTAAGTACGAAGAGGTCAGGCTTGACAGCTTTGCGATTCCTTCATTTTTTCATGAGTTCTCCCACTTTGCATGCTTTTTCTTCATTCCTTCAATCTAATCTTTGCCTTCTAAACCTGAAATCACTTAACAAACATATCAAGGCATCGAATAAAATTAAAGTGAATTAAATTTAGCTATTTTAAGGCCTAAAAAGCATATTTTTACACTTAAGCACAAATTAAGGGGGAATTACAAAACCATGCTATTTCATTGAATAAATGTGAGAAAAGTTGATAAAATTCCCTAAATTAAGCACAAGATAAACCACAAAATTAGGGTTTATCAAAGCCCCTCCCCCCTTTCTTACCCCTTTCTTGAATGTTGATAGTATAGCAGTGTCTTTCTCTAGGATTTGGGTCAGCTAGCTTTGTGTTTCTGTTGGGCCTCTAGGACCCCTTTTCATTAAAAAAAAAGTTATTACTGAATATTAACGTTATTATATGTTTATATTAAAGTATTTTATATATTAAAATATATTTATTTTAATATTTTCACACTAATGATACATAAGTATATATTATTAACTTAAGATTAATATATTTTTTTTTTGGGATAAAACAGGTTTCAAAGACCCAAAACAAATATAAACTAAATTCTTAAAATTTTAACAAACATGACTTTTTTTTTATCACCATCCAGCAGGGACAAAAAAAGAGGGCAAAGTGATGAAACGATAAACACCTACCAAAAAATTGTGGGCGAGTTTCGTCAGAGCATCTGCACTAAAGTTAGTCTCTCTGAAAATGTGACTGATACTGAAATCTCCGAAGTTGGCTTGGAGATCTTTAATGTCCCGAATAAGGGAGGTGTAACCATGGAGGGGGTTGAGCTATTATGCAGCAACTTCACTGTACAGGTAGAATCCGTCTCCATCCTTACCTTCTTGAAACCCATTTCAATGTTAATCTTAAAACCTAAGTATATGGTCCATAACTCTACAGCTGTAATAGTGACTTTTCCAACATTCATCATGAATCGTTTAAATAATATATATTTATGTTATTTAAAAAAATGTATAAAGTATTTTTAATGATAAACATAATTTAGATATTTTTTATTACATGTCAGCTGAAATTTGTTTATGTTGATTCATATTCAGGCAGCGAGAGTTTTAAAACTGAGAAATTTGGTTCTACCAGAACGGTATACTCATTTGGTGACTAATGCCTTAGGGGAAATAGGTTTCTATCACATATCTCAAATAGGAAGAGTAAAATGCAAGAAAAACCTCATGACAGCATTGATAGACAGATGGCGGCTCGAGACACACATATTTCATCTTCTAGTAGGTAAATACACAATCACACTTGAAGATCTGGCACACATCTATAGTCTCCCGACCGACGGTCATATTGTAAGCGGAAGAACGGACAACAATTTTGCCCACCTGGTTGATGAATGCGTGGCCAACTTTGGGATATTACCAGGTGAAAATGATCATGTATCTAGTGCGATAAAACTGTCTTGGATCAGATAAATCCGTAATGTCGAGGCATTAGACACTATAGAATCTGTGCAACGCTATGTCTGATGTCACATATTTCTCTTGATTGGGACCACTTTGTTTCCTGACAAGTCGACGTCAATGGTGAGCCGCAAATACTTTCCCCTGTTGAGGAATTTTTGGGAAATTAGATTTTACAGTTAGGGGTCGGCATGTTTGGCATATCTATATAAGTCCTTGTGTCGGGCCTCGCATTCTGATACGAAGAAGATGGACAGTTCACTAGTGTTGTTGCACGTCTGGGCTTGGGAGCGAATGCCTTGGCTATCTCTGATTACTGCACCCTTCCTGCAGGTGGCGTCTTTCCATTGGCACACAGGTAAATTTTGTTTTTCGCATGGAAAATGGCATTTGTTACATCGTGAATTGTATGTTATGATATTAAATGTTTATTGTTATGTTTCTGAATAGAAAGCTTAATATTGTCAGGTGGAATAACTGGAGGCAACGCCAAAATTATAAAGGAGTGAAAGTGCCACAACTTAGGCAAGAACTGGACGATATGCAACCTGAAGCGGTATTAATATTAAAAATCTTCAAATAAAAACAAAAATACTATCTTCCGTGCTGTAAAACCATTGTTTGACTACTGGAACATTTTACTGCAGTTTCTGTGGCTTATGTATGTCCACGACCACCATGAAGCGCCCTAGAAGTATACGATCATCATGAGATATGGACTGTTGTGGCCCCCTTGATCACTTTGAGATCATAGAATGGCACGCAGCTGATCGAGTTCGTGGGAAATTCGGTTATCCATAGCCTAAACCTGGCCCGCCTAAGGATCTGGGGGGAGCACACAATGTGACGTTGCATGGTGAACAAAACACCGACTAGATAGAACATCATAGCAACTAGATAGCAACGTGGAATGTAAACCAACGACTGTATACCATTGACGACTTTTAGGTAGATCCTTATTCACCTCAGATGAATATATCAGTGGATATAAAAGAGAATTTGGTGATCATTTGACTGTGTACGACAAAGTTTGGATTGACTCGTTTGATGGACAACCATACCCCCGACAGCAACAACCACCCCCGCCACCACAACGACCACCAGCCCAGCCACAGTATCTACCTCCACTACCACCACCACCACCACAGTATCCACAGTACTACCCACCTTATTACTTACCACACTATGGTCTTCCACTAGGAGACTATGCTCCGTACAATCCCCTTCCTCCGTCACAACATCCACCTCCACCACCATACTATCCACCACTCTACTATCCACCACCCTACTATCCAACACAATACAACCCTATCCCACCATACTATCCACAACAAGATCCACCTGCACCACATTATTCACTATTACAACAATGCCAACAACAAGAAGGAAATGTCAGAAGTTCTTCAATATCTTGGCTGTTGGGGTTAGGCCCAGACCAGTTTTAGTTTCCATTTTAAACTCTTGCCATACCGATGACAAGCAATGCTCAGTAACAACAACAAAATAATGAAGAATCACATGCATGTTCCGTTTGGATTCATGTAGAACCTCGTCATGTGTCACAGGACGCTCGTGCTCCTCGTGGTTCTGTTAATGCTAGCGATTCTTGTGTGCGAATGTCAACAAATTCCAGGGGCAGTTGCAACACAGAGTTTATGCACTCCACCAGATTGGTTGTCATATGACCCCAGCGATGCCCTTCATCGAAAGCCATAACACACTGCCGACGGTCGATCCTGTCACACCATTAAGTATATGCCTCTCCCCGTTTCCGCAATCGCTGGTACTGCTCGGTGTATTGTTGTTAGGGCTGGAAGTGAGTCGAGCTAGACCAAGCTCAAGTTTGGCTCACGAAAATTAAGCTTGGCTCACGGCTCGACTCATTAACAATCGAGTCTATTTCGTAAGCTCAAGCTCGGCTCAACGTAAGCTCACGAGCTGGCTTGAGCTCATGAGCTGACTCAAATAAAAGGAACATAATCTATAATTCTATATGGTGCACGAAATTGTGATCATCAACAATGGCGCCAAAGACTTGGTGCCCTCAAACGTGAATCACATTTTGTCACAACTTCGCATAATTAACCAGCAAGTGCACTGGGTCGTCCACGTAATAATCCTTACGTGAGTAAGGGTCGATCCCACGGAGATTGTCGGCTTGAAGCAAGCTATGGTCACCTTGTAAATCTCAGTCAGGTAGATTCAAATGGTTATGGTGAATTGATAATTAAAATATAATTAAAATATAAACTAGGATAGAGATACTTATGTAATTCATTGGTGAGAATTTCAGATAAGCGTATAGAGATGCTTTCGTTCCTCCTGAACCTCTGCTTTCCTGCTGTCTTCATCCAATCATTCCTACTCCCTTCCATGGCAAGCTTATGCAGGGCATCACCATTGTCAATGGCTACATCCCGTCCTCTCAGTGAAAATGGTCCAAAATGTGCTGTCACCGCACGGCTATTCATCTGTCGGTTCTCAATCATACTAGAATAGGATTCAGTCATCCTTTTGCGTCTGTCATGATGCCCAGCACTCGCAGTTTGAAGCTCGTCACAGCCATCCCTTCCCGGATCCTACTCGGAATACCACAGACAAGGTTTAGACTTTTCGGATCTCAAGAATGGCCGCCAATAATTCTAGCCTATACCACGAAGACTCTGATCTCATGGAATAGAAGGCTTGGTTGTCAGGCGAGGCAACCATGCGTCATGAACCAGAAGGCTAAGAGATATGCACTTAAGCGATTGCAAGTAGAACGGAGGTGGTTGTCAGGCACGTGTTCATGGGTGAGAATGATGATGAGTGTCACGGATCATCACCTTCCTCAGGTTGAAGAACAAGTGTATATCTTAGATAAGAAATAGGCTTGAGTTGAGTAGAAAAACAATAGTACTTTACATTAATTCATGAGAAACAACAGAGCTCCACACCTTAATCTATGTTGTGTAGAAACTCTACCGTTGAAAATACATAAGTGATAATGGTCCAGGCATGGCTGAATGGCCAGCCCCCATAAAGGTCTAAGATAGCATAAACTGATCAAAGATGATCCGAAGATGTAAATACAATAGTAAAAAGTCCTATTTATACTAAACTAGTTACTAGGGTTTACAGAAATGAGTAAATGATGCAGAAATCCACTTTCGGGGCCCACCTGGTGTGTGCTTGGGCTGAGCATTGAGCTTTACACGTGTAGAGGCTTCTCTTGGAGTTGAACGCCAGTTTGTAACCTGTTTCTGGCATTTAACTCCACTTTGCAACCTGTTTCTGGCGTTTAACTCCAGAATATAGTAGGAAGCTGGCGTTGAACACCAGTTTGCATCATTTAAACTCAGGCAAAGTATAAACTATTATATATTGC
Organism: Arachis ipaensis; assembly: GCF_000816755.2. Classification (NCBI taxonomy): domain Eukaryota; kingdom Viridiplantae; phylum Streptophyta; class Magnoliopsida; order Fabales; family Fabaceae; genus Arachis; species Arachis ipaensis. The sequence goes on along the minus strand of NC_029793.2, from coordinate 129,696,391 downwards.
TGGAAAGCCCTAGATGTCTACTTTCCAACGCAATTGAGAGCACGCCCTTTGGACCTCTGTAGCTCCAGAAAATCCATTTTGAGTGCAGGGAGGTCAGAATCCAATAGCATCTGCAGTCCTTCTTCAACCTCTGAATCTGATTTTTGCTCAAGTTCCTCAATTTCAGCCAGAAAATACCTGAAATTACAGAAAAACACACAAACTCATAGTAAAGTCCAAAAATGTGATTTTTATTTAAAAACTAATAAAAATATATTAAAAACTAACTAAATCATACTAAAAACTATGTAAAAACAATGCCAAAAAGCATATAAATTATCCACTCATCACAACACCAAACTTAAATTGTTGCTTGTCCCCAAGCAACTGAAAATTAAATAGGATAAAAAGAAGAGAACATACTATAAATTCCAAAATATCAATGAAACTTAGCTCCAATCAGATGAGTGGGACTAGTAGCTTTTTGCCTCTTGAATAGTTTTGGCATCTCACTTTATCCATTGAAGTTCATAATGATTGGCATCTATAGGAACTTAGAATTCAGATAGTGTTATTGATTCTCCTAGTTCAGTATGTTGATTCTTGAACACTACTACTTTATGAGTCTTGGCCGTGGCTCTAAGCACTCTGTTTTCCAGTATTACCACCGGATACATACATGCCACAGACACATAACTGGGTGAACCTTTTCAGATTGTGACTCAGCTTTGCTAAAGTCCCCAATTAGAGGTGTCCAGGGTTCTTAAGCACACTCTTTTTTTGCTTTGGACCTTGACTTTACCGCTCAGTCTCAAGTTTTCACTTGACACCTTCACGCCACAAGCACATGGTTAGGGACAGCTTGGTTTAGCCGCTTAGACTAGGATTTTATTCCTTTAGGCCCTCCTATCCACTGATGCTCAAAGCCTTGGATCCTTTTTATTACCCTTGCCTTTTGGTTTTAAGGGCTATTGGCTTTTTGCTCTTGCCTTTTGGTTTTAAGAGCTTTTGGCTTTTTCTGCTTGCTTTTTCTTTTTCTTTCTCTTTTTTTTTTGCCATTTTCTTTTCTTTTTTTTTTCACAAGCTTTTGTATTCACTGCTTTTTCTTGCTTCAAGAATCATTTTTATGATTTTTCAGATTATCAAATAACATGTCTCTTTTTTCATCATTCTTTCAAGAGCCAACATATTTAACATTCATAAATAACAATTTCAAAAGACATATGCACTGTTCAAGCATTCATTCAGAAAACAAAAAGTATTGTCACCACATCAAAATAATTAAACTAGTTTCAAGGATGAATTCGAAACCCTGTACTTCTTGTTCTTTTGTTTTTAGAACATTTTTCATTTAAGAGAGGTGATGGATTCATAGGACATTCATAACTTTAAGGCATAGACACTTAAATACTAATGATCATGTAATAAGACACAAACATAAACATAAAGCATAGTAAATGAAAAACAGGAAAATAAGAACAAGGAGATTAAGGAATGAGTCCACCTTAGTGAGGGTGACGTCTTCCTCTTCTTGAAGAACCAATGGTGCTCTTGAGCTCTTCTATGTCTCTTCCTTGTCTTTGTTGCTCCTCCCTTAGTTGCTCTTTGATCTTCTCTAATCTCATGGAGAATGATGGAGTGCTCTTGGTGCTCCATTCTTAGTTGTCCCATGTTGGAGCTTACTTCTCCTAGGGAAGTGTTGATTTGCTCCCAATAGTTTTGTGGAGAGAAGTGCATCCCTTGAGGCATCTCAGAGATTTCTTGGTGAGGGAATTCTTCATGCTCTTGTTGAGGTCCATGAGTGGGCTCTCTTATTGTGCAGTCAAATGCTCTGCTACTGAGCTATGGACCCTTGAGATGAATCTCTCCATTTCTCATGACTCGGAGGTGGAAGCTTTTGTCTTCCCTTTCCTCTTTCTAGAGGTTTCTCCGGCCTTAGGTGCCATTGGTGGTTATGGAAAAACAAAAAGCAATGCTTTTACCACACCAAACTTAAAAGGTTTGCTCGTCCTCGAGCAAAAGAAGAAAGAAAGGATGAGAAGAAGAAGAAGAATGGAGGAGATGGAGGGAGAAGGCATATTCGACCAAGGGAGAGAAGTGATGGTTGTAATGTGTGAAAATGGAGTAGTGTTGAGGGGTTTATATAGAGGTGGGGTTTATGGGGAAGAGTGGATGGATGTGAGTGGTTAAGGGCATTTGGGAAAGAGAGTTATGAAAAGGTGTGAAGAGGAGATAAGAAGAGGTGGGGTAGGTGGGGATCCTGTGGGGTCCACAGATCTAGAGGGGTCAAGGATGTATCATCCCTGCTCCTATTAGGCGTGTAAACGCCCTTGCAGTGCAATCCTGGCATTTAACGCCAGACTACTGCCTGTTTTTGGCATTAAACGCCCAAATGTAGCCTATTTTTGGCGTTTAACGCCAGGTTGATGCTTGTTTCTGGCGTTAAACGCCAGCTTGGTGCTTGGTTCTGGCGTTAAATGCCAGACAGATGCTTGTTTCTGGCGTTTAAACGCTAGAATGCTCTTCCTCCAGGGTGTGCTTTTTTTAATGTTGTTTTTCATTCTGTTTTTGATTTTTCAGTAGTTTTTGTGACTCCACATGATCATCAACCTAATAAAACATGAAATAACAAAAAGAAAATAAAATAGATATGATTAAATAACATTGGGTTGCCTCCCAACAAGCACTTCTTTAATATCAATAGCTTGATAGTGAGCTCTCATGGAGCCTCACAGATAATCAGAGCAAGGTTGGAACCTCCCAACACTAAACTTAGAGTTTGAATGTGGGGGTTCAACACCAAACTTAGAGTTTGGTTGTGGCCTCCCAACACCAAACTTAGAGTTTGACTGTGGGGCTTTGATTGACTATGAGAGAAGCTTTTCATGCTTCCTCTCCATGGTTACAGAAGGAGAACCTTGAGTCTTAAACACAAGGTAGTCCTCATTCAGTTGAAGGACCAATTCTCCTCTGTCCACATCAATCACAGCTCTTGCTGTGGTTAGGAAGGGTCTTCCAAGGATGATGGATTCATCCTCATCCTTCCCAGTGTCTAGGATTATGAAATCAGCAGGGATGTAAAGGCCTTCAACCTTTACTAACATGTCCTCTACTTGTCCATAAGTCTGTTTTCTTGAGTTGTTTGCCATCTCTAAAGAGATTCTGGCAGCTTGCACCTCAAAGATCCCAAGTTTCTCCATTACAGAGAGTGGCATTAAGTTTATTCCTGACCCCAGGTCACACAGAGCCTTCTCAAAGGTCATGGTGCCTATGTTACAGGGAATTAGGAATTTACCAGGATCCGATTTCTTTTGAGGTAATTTCTACCTATCCAATGCATTTAGTTCATTGGTGAACAAGGGAGGTTCATCTTCCCAAGTCTCATTACCAAATAGCTTGGCATTCAGCTTCATGATTGCACCAAGGTATTTAGCAACTTGCTCTTCAGTAATGTCTTCATCCTCTTCAGAGGAAGAATACTCATCAGAGCTCATGAAGGGCAGAAGGAGGTTCAATGAAATCTCTATGGTCTCTAGATGAGCCTTAGATTCCTTTGGTTCCTCAAAGGAAAACTCCTTATTGGTCACTGAACGTCCCAGGAGGTCTTCCTCACTAGGATTCACGTCCTTCTCCTCCCTTGTAGGTTCGGCCATGATGGTCAAATCAATGGCCTTACACTCTCTCTTTGGATTTTCTTCTGTATTGCTTGGGAGAGTACTAGGGGGAGTTTCAGTGACCCTTTTACTCAGCTGGCCCACTTGTGCCTCCAAATTTCTAATGGAGGACCTTGTTTCATTCATGAAACTCACAATGGCCTTAGATAGATCAGAGACTATATTTGCTAAGCTAGATGGATTCTGCTCAGAATTCTCTGTTTGTTGCTGAGTGGATGATGGAAAAGGTTTGATATTGCTAAACCTGTTTCTTCCACTATTATTAAAGCCTTGTTGAGGCTTTTGTTGATCCTTCCATGAGAAATTTGGATGATTTCTCCATGAGGGATTATAGGTGTTTCCATAGGGTTCACCCATATAATTCACCTCTGTTATTGCAGGGTTCTCAGGATCTTAAGCTTCTTCTTCAGAAGATGCCTCTATAGTACTGTTGGATGATTCCTTCAATCCATTCAGACTCTGAGAGATCATATTGACTTGCTGAGTCAATATTTTATTCTGAGCCAATATGGCATTCAGAGTATCAAACTTTTTGGTCAGTTGCTTGTATCTCTCCCAAGCTTCATAGAGGGATTCACCTTCTTTCTGTCTGAAGGTTTGAACATCCACTCTAAGCTTACTAAGCTTTTGAGGGGGAAAGAACTTGGCTAAGAAAGTTGTGACTAGCTTATCCCAAGAGTTCAGGCTATCCTTAGGTTGAGAGTCCAACCATATTCTAGCTCTGTTTCTTACAGCAAACGGGAAAAGCATAAGCCTGTAGACCTCGGAATCAACCCCATTGGTCTTAACAGTATCACAGATCTGCAAGAATTCAGTTAAGAACTGAAAAGGATCTTCTGATGGAAGTCCATGAAACTTGCAATTCTGTTGCATCAGAGAAACTAGTTGAGGCTTTAGCTCAAAATTGTTTGCTCCAATGGCAGGGATTGAGATGCTTCTTCCATGTAAGTTGGAATTTAGTGCAGTAAAGTCACCAAGCATCTTCCTTGCATTGTTATTATTTTCGGCCATGTCTCCTTCTTTTTCGAAATTTTCAGTCAGATTTTCTCCAGAGAGTTGTGCTTTAGCTTCCCTTAGCTTCCTCTTCAGAGTCCTTTCAGGTTCAGAATCAGCTTCAACAAGAATGTTCGTATCCTTGTTCCTGCTCATATGAAAAAGAAGAGAACACAAAAGAAAATATGGAATCCTCTATGTCACAATATAGAGATTCCTTTGTGTGAGTAGAAGAAGAAAAGAATAGAAGAAGAGAAATTCGAACACCAAGAGAAAAAGAGGGTTCGAATTTTGAGATGAAGAGAAGTGTTAGTAAATAAATAAATAATTAGAAGGAGATGAGAGGGAAGAATTCGAAAATTAAATAAATTAAAATAAAAATATTTTTATTTTTAATTTAAATTAAGGTTAGAATTCGAAAATAAGAAAAAGAAATAAAATTAAAATTAAAATTTAAAATAATTGGTTAATTAAAAAGGAATTTTGAAAAAGAGGAAGGTGATTTTCGAAAATTAGAGGGAGAGAATTAGTTAGGTAGTTTTGAAAAAGATAAGAATCAAACAAAAAGATAGGATTAATTGAAAAAGATTTGAAAATCAAATTCTGAAAAGATAAGAAGTTAGAAAAGATTTTGAAATTGATTTTGAAAAAGATGTGATTGAAACTTATTTTGAAAAAGATTTGAAAAAGAAATTTTAAAATAAAAGATTTGATTTTGAAAATTAAAGTTGATTACTTGACTAACAAGAAACAAAAAGATATGATTTAAACTTTAAAGATTGAACCTTTCTTACTAGGCAAGTAACAAACTTAAAATTTTTGAATCAATCACATTAATTGTTAGTAAAGATTTTGAAATTATGAAATGAAATTAAGAAAAAGATTTTGAAAATCAATTTGAATTTTCGAAAATATGAAAGAAAAAATGAAAAAGATTTGATTTTTGAAAAAGATTTGAAAAAGATAAGGTTTTTAAATTGAAAATTTGACTTGACTCATAAGAAACAACTAAATTTTAAAAACTTTTGACTAAATCAAATCAAATTTTTGAAAATTATGAGTGAAATAAGGAAAAGATATTTTTTTTATTTTTAAATTTTAATGATGAGAGAGAAAAACATCAAAAAGACTCAATGCATGAAAATTTTGGATCAAAACAAATGATGCATGCAAGAACACTATGAATGTCAACATGAACACCAAGAACACTTTGAAGATCATGATGAACATCAAGAACTTATTTTAAAAAATTTTCAAGAAAAGAAAAACATACAAGACACCAAACTTAGAAATTTTTAATTTTTAGACACTATGAATGCAAGAATGCATATGAAAAACAAGATGCAACGCACAACAAGAAAATATGAAGATCAAACAAGAGGATTCATCAAGAATAACTTGAAGATCATGAAGAATGCAATGCATGAATTTTTGAAAAATGCAAGAAAGGGATAAACATGCAATTGACACCAAACTTATGACTTGACACTAGATTCAAGAAAGAAACATCAAATTATTTTTGGTTTTATAATTTTATTAATTTTTTTTTTGGATTTTTCAAAAATTCTTTTGAAAAGGAAAATAAGGATTTCAAAATTTTTAATAGGAATTCCAGAAATCTTGCAATGTTAGTCTAAACCTCCAGTCCAAGAATTAAACATGGCTCACTAGCCAGCCAAGCTTTCAGTGAAAGCTCCAGTCCAAAACACTAGACATGGCCAATGGCCAACCAAGCTTTAGCAGATACAAATCAGACATACAACAGCTGATACTTCATTCAACTTGCTTCTGTGCTGATGAGTAGAAGCCTCGGTCCAAAAGAGTTAGACATGGCTTTACAGCTAGCCAGACTTCAACATGTTTCATGAAACTCTAGAATTCCTTCTTAAAAATTCTGAAGAACATAGAATAATTTATTTTTTTTGAAAAAATATTTTTTTTCAAAAATATAAATAATAAAAACAAAAGGCTTAAAATTAAAATAAAATTACCTAATATGAGCAACAAGATGAACCGTCAGTTGTCCAAACTCGAACAATCCCCGGCAACGGCGCCAAAAACTTGGTGCACAAAATTGCGATCATCAACAATGGCGCCAAAGACTTGGTGCTCTCAAACGTGAATCACATTTTGTCACAACTTCGCAAAACTAACCAGCAAGTGCACTGGGTCGTCTACGTAATAATCCTTACGTGAGTAAGGGTCGATCCCACGGAGATTGTTGATGAGCGGATAATTTATACGCTTTTTGACATTGTTTTTAGTAGGATCTAGTTACTTTTAGGGATGTTTTCATTAGTTTTTATGTTAAATTCACATTTCTGGACTTTACTATGAGTTTGTGTGTTTTTCTGTGATTTCAGGTATTTTCTGGCTGAAATTGAGGGACTTGAGCAGAAATCAGATTCAGAGGTTGAAGAAGGACTGCTGATGCTGTTGGATTCTAACCTCCCTGCACTCAAAGTAGATTTTCTGGAGTTACAGAACTTGAAATGGCGCGCTTTTAATTGCGTTGGAAAGTAGACATCCAGGGCTTTCCAGCAATATATAATAGTCCATACTTTGGCCAAGAATAGATGACATAAACTGGCGTTCAACGCCAGTTTCCTGCCCAAACCTGGCGTCCAGCGCCAGAAAAGGAGCCAAAACCAGAGTTGAATGCCCAAACTGGCACAAAAGCTGGCGTTCAGCTTCAAGAAGGACCTCTACACGTGCAACACTCAAAGCTCAGCCCAAGCACACACCAAGTGGGCCCCGAAAGTGGATTTATGCATCAATTACTTACTTCTGTAAACCCTAGTAGCTAGTTTATTATAAATAGGACCTTTTACTATTGTATTAGGTATCCTGGATTGTATTTTGATCCTGTGATCTCGTTTTGGGGGCTAGCCATCTCGGCCATGCCTGGACCTTTCACTTATGTATTTTTAACGGTAGAGTTTCTGCACTCCATATATTAAGGTGTAGAGCTCTGCTGTTCCTCAAAGATTAATGCAAAGTACTACTGTTTTCTATTCAATTCATCTTATTTCGCTTCTAAGATATTCATTCGCTCTTCAACCTGAATGTGATGAACGTGACAATCATCATCATTCCCTATGAACGCATGCCTGACAACCACTTCCGTTCTACCTTCGACTGAATGAGTATCTCTTAGATCTCTTAATTAGAATCTTTGTGGTATAAGCTAGAATGATGGCGGCATTCAAGAGAATCCGGAAAGTCTAAACCTTGTCTGTGGTATTCCGAGTAGGATTCAATGATTGAATGACTGTGACGAGCTTCAAACTCGCAATTGCCGGGCGTAGTGACAGACGCAAAAGGATAGTAAATCCTATTCCAGCATGATCGAGAACCGACAGATGAATAGCCGTGCCGTGACAGGGTGCATTGACCATTTTCACTGAGAGGATATGATGAAACCATTGACAAGGGTGATGCCTCCAGACAATTAGCCATGCCGTGACAGGGCATTTGGATCATTTTCCCGAGAGAAGACCGAAAGTAGCCATTGACAATGGTGATGCATTACATAAAGCCAGCCATGGAAAGGAGTAAGACTGATTGGATGAAGATAGCAGGAAAGCAGAGGTTCATAGGAACGAAAGCATCTCTATTCGCTTGTCTGAAATTCTCACCAATGATTTATATAAGTATCTCTATCCCTATTTTATTAATTATTTTCGAAAACCACATTACTATTTTATATCCGCCTAACTGAGATTTACAAGGTGACCATAGCTTGCTTCATACCAACAATCTCTGTGGGATTCGACCCTTACTCACGTAAGGTATTACTTGGACGACCCAGTGCACTTGCTGGTTAGTTGTGCGAAGTTGTGAACCATGGTATTGGCATCATGTTTTTGGCGCCATTACCAGGGAAAGAAAGAGCGATGAATTTTACATAATTAAAGTGTAATCACAATTTCTGCGCACCAAGTTTTTGGCGCCGTTGCCGGGGATTGTTTGAGTTTGGACAACTAACGGTTCATCCTGTTGCTCAGATTAGGTAATTTTCTTTTTGTTTTGTTTTCAAAAATTTTTCTTTTGTTTTCGAAAAAAAAATAATAAAAATAATGTTTTCAAAAATAAATTATTCTATGGCTTCAAAATTTTTAAGAATGAATTCTAGTGTTTCCATTAAAAAAAAAAAAAAAAACAAAAAAAAATATCTTTCCCTTTTTCTCTCATCAAATTCGAAAATTTGAGTTGACTTTTTCAAAAATTTTTAAAATCAAGTTGTTTCTTATGAGTCAAATCAACTTTTCAATTTGAAAATCTCATCTTTTTCAAAATCTTTTTCAAAAATCAAATCTTTTTCAAAATTCTTAGTTATTTTCGAAAATTTCAAAAATTTTTCAAAAATCTTTTTCTTATTTTTATCACAAATTTTCGAAAATAACATAAACAATTAATGTTTTGATTCAAAAATTTCAAGTTTGTTACTTGCTTGTTAAGAAAGATTCAAACTTTAAGTTCTAGAATCATATCTTGTGAGTTCTTGTGAATCAAGTCATTAATTGTGATTTCAAAAAAATTCAAATCTTTTTCAAAAACTAATTTCTATCATATCTTTTCAAAAATATCTTATTATCTTATCTTTTTCAAAATATGATTTCAAAATATCTTTTCTAACTTCCTAACTTCTCACCTTTTCAAAATTTGTTTCAACTAACTAACTAACTTTTTTTGTTTGTTTCTTATCTTTTTCAAAACTACCTAACTAACTCTCTCTCTCTAATTTTCGAAAATATCTTCCCCCTTTTTCAAAAATTTCTTTTTTATTATTTTATTTTTTATTTTTATTTTCGAAATTTCCCCTCTCTCATATTATTCTATTTATTTATTCATTTACTAACATCTCTCCCTCACCCACCAAAAATCCGAACCCTCTCTCTCTCTTTCTGAGTTCAGATTTTTCTCTTCTTCTTTTCTTCTACTAACAATAAGGAACCTCTTTACTGTGACATAGAGGATTCCTCTTCTTTTCTTTTTCTCTCCTCTTTTTTATGAGCAGGGACAGAGAAAAAGGCATTCTTGTTGAAGCTGATCCAGAACCTGAAAGGACTCTGAAGAGGAAATTAAGAGAAGCTAAATTACAACAATCCAGAGACAACTTGATTGAAAATTTTGAACAAGTAAAGGAGATGGCAGCCGAACCCAACAACAATGCAAGGAGAATGCTTGGTAACTTTACTGCACCTAATTCCAATTTACATGGAAGAAGCATCTCCATTCCTGCCATTGGAGCAAATAACTTTGAGCTGAAACCTCAATTAATTTCTCTGATGCAGCAAAACTGCAAGTTTCATGGACTTCCATCTGAAGATCCTTTTCAGTTCTTAACTGAATTCTTGTAGATATGTGATACTGTTAAGACTAATGGAGTAGATCCTGAAGTCTACAGGCTCATGCTTTTCCCATTTGCTGTAAGAGACAGGGCTAGAATATGGTTGGATTCTCAACCCAAGGATAGCCTGAACTCTTAGGATAAGCTGGTCAAGGCTTTCTTAGCCAAGTTCTTTCCTCCTCAAAAGCTGAGCAAGCTTAGAGTGGATGTTCAAACCTTCAGACAGAAAGAAGGTGAATCCCTCTATGAAGCTTGGGAGAGATACAAAGGACTGACCAAAAAGTATCCTTCTGACATGCTTTCAGAATGGACCATCCTGGATATATTCTATGATGGTTTATCTGAGTTATCAAAGATGTCATTGGATACTTCTGCAGGTGGATCCATTCACCTAAAGAAAACGCCTGCAGAAGCTCAAGAACTCATTGACATGGTTGCAAATAACCAGTTCATGTACACTTATGAAAGGAATCTTGTGAATAATGGGACGCCTATGAAGAAGGGAGTTCTTGAGGTTGATACTCTGAATGCCATATTGGCTCAGAACAAAATATTGACTCAGCAAGTCAATATGATTTCTCAGAGTCTGAATGGAATGCAAACTGCATCCAACAGTACTCAAGAGGCTTCTTATGAAGAAGAAGCTTATGATCCTGAGAACCCTGCAATAGCAGAGGTGAATTACTTAGGTGAACCTTATGGAAACACCTATAACTCATCATGGAGAAATCATCCAAATTTCTCATGGAAGGATCAAAAGCCTTAACAAGGCTTTAATAATGGTGGAAGAAACAGACCTTTTCCATCATCCACTCAGCAACAGACAGAGAACTCTGAACAAAACACTTCTAATTTAACAAACTTAGTCTCTGATCTATCTAAGGCCACTGTAAGCTTCATGAATGAAACAAGATCTTCCATTAGAAATCTGGAATCACAAGTGGGCCAGCTGAGTAAAAGGATCACTGAAATCCCTCCTAGTACTCTCCCAAGCAATACAGAAGAGAATCCAAAAGGAGAATGCAAGGCCATTGACATAAGCACCATGGCCGAACCCAAAGAAGGAGAGGAGGACATGAATCCCAAGGAGGATGACCTCCTGGGACGTCCAGTGATCAATAAGGAGCTTCCCTCTGAGGAACCAAAGGACTCTAAGGCTCATCTAGAGACCATAGAGATTCCATTGAACCTCCTTATGCCCTTCATGAGCTCTAATGAGTATTCCTCTTCTGAAGAGAATGAGGATGTTATTGAAGAGCAAACATCCAAGTTTCTTGGTGCAATCATGAAGCTGAATGCCAAATTATTTGGCATTGATACTTGGGAAGTTGAACCTCCCTTGTTCATCAATGAACTAAGTGATCTGGATCAACTGACATTGCCTCAGAAAAGACAGGATCCTGGAAAGTTCATAATACCTTGTACCATAGGCACCATGATCTTTAAGGCCCTGTGTGACCTTGGTTCAGGAATAAACCTCATGCCCCTCTCTGTAATAGAGAAACTGGGAATCTATGGGGTGTAAGCTGCTAAAATCTCATTAGAGATGTCAGACAATTCAAGAAAACAGGCATATGGACAAGTAGAGGACGTATTTGTAAAGGTTGAAGGCCTTTACATCCCTGCTGATTTCATAGTCCTGGATACTGGAAAGGAAGAGGATGAATCCATCATCCTAGGAAGACCTTTCCTGGCCACAGCAAGAGCTGTGATTGATGTTGATAGAGGTGAACTAGTCCTTCAATGGAATGAGGACTCCCTTGTGTTTAAAACTCAAGGATCTCTCTCTGCAACCATGGAGAGGAAGCATGAAAAGCTTCTCTCAAAGCAGAGTCAACCCAAGCCCCCACAGTCAAACTCTAAGTTTGGTGTTGGGAGGCCACAACCAAACTCTAAGTTTGGTGTTGAACTCCCATATCCAAACTTTAAGTTTGGTGTTGGAGAGTTTCAACAATACTCTGAACATCTGTGAGGCTCCATGAGTGCCCACTGTCAAGCTATTGACATTAAAGAAGTGCTTGTTGGGAGGCAACCCAATTTCTATTTATCTAACTATATTTTTCTTGGTTATATGTCTTTATAGGTTCATGATCATGTGGAGTCACAAAATAAATATAAAAATTGAAAACAGAATCAAAAACAGCAGAAGAAAAATCACACCCTGGAGGAAGCATCTGCCTGGCGTTCAACGCCAGAACAGAGCATGGTTCTGGCGCTGAACGCCCAAAATGGGCAGCATCCTGGCGGTGAACGCCCAGAACAAGCATGGTTCTGGCGTTCAACGCCAGAAATGGCAACAAATGGAAGTTGAACACCCAAAATGGGCACCAACCTGGCGCTGAACGCCCAGAGTTGTGTGCAAGGGCATTTTACATGCCTAAATTGGTGCAGGGATGTAAATGCCTTGACACCTCAGGATCTGTGGACCCCACAGGATCATCTCAGGATCTGTGGACCCCACAGGATCCCCACCTACCTCATCATCTCTCTTTTCATTCATGATCATCCCTTCTGTTTTCCATTTACCACTCACATCCATACACACACTACCTTCAAAATTCAACATCTCTCTCCCACCCAATCCCACCCATATGGCCGAATACACACACCCATCCATCTCCTCCATATCTTCTTCTTCTTCTTCTATTCTTTCTTCTTTTGCTCGAGGGCGAGCAACATTCTAAGTTTGGTGTGGTAAAAGCATAGCTTTTTTGTTTTTTCCATAACCATTGATGGCACCTAAAGCCAGAGAAACCTCTAGAAAGAGAAAAGGGAAGACAAAAGCTTTCATCAAGGGTCTATAGCTCAGTGGTAGAACATTTAACTGCAAATCAAGAGATCCCTGAGATACCTCAGGGGATACATTTTCTCCCACACAATTATTGGAAGCAACTAAGGGTGGAACATCAAGAGCACTCCATCATGCTCCATAAAATAAGAAAAGATCAAAAAGCAATGAGGGAGGAGCAACAAAGACAAGGAAGAGACATAGAAGAGCTCAAGGACATCATTGGTTCCTCAAGAAGGAAACGCACCCATCACTAAGGTGGACTCATTCCTTGTTCCTACTCGGATAGAGTGAGATGCCAAAACTATTCAAGAGGCAAAAAGCTATAAGTCCCGCTCATATGATTGAAGCTATGTTTCATTGATAGTTTGGAATTTATAGTATATTTTCTTCTTTATATCCTTATTGATTTTCAGTTGCTTGGGGACAAGCAACAATTTAAGTTTGGTGTTGTGATGAGCGGATAATTTATACGCTTTTTGACATTGTTTTTAGTATGTTTTTAGTAGGATCTAGTTACTTTTAGGGATGTTTTCATTAGTTTTTATGTTAAATTCACATTTCTGGACTTTACTATGAGTTTGTGTGTTTTTCTGTGATTTCAGGTATTTTCTGGCTGAAATTGAGGGACTTGAGCAGAAATCAGATTCAGAGGTTGAAGAAGGACTGCTAATGCTGTTGGATTCTGACCTCCCTGCACTCAAAGTGGATTTTCTGGAGCTACAGAACTTAAAATTGCGCGCTTTTAATTGCGTTGGAAAGTAGACATCCAGGGCTTTCCAGAAATATATAATAGTCCATACTTTGGCCAAGAATAGACGACGTAAACTGGCGTTCAACGCCAGCTTCCTACCCAAACCTGGCGTCCAGCGCTAGAAAAGGAGCCAAAACCAGAGTTGAACGCCCAAACTGGCACAAAAGTTGGCGTTCAACTTCAAGAAGGACCTCTACACGTGCAACACTCAAAGCTCAGCCCAAGCACACACCAAGTGGGCCCCGGAAGTGGATTTATGCATCAATTACTTACTTTTGTAAACCCTAGTAGCTAGTTTATTATAAATAGGACCTTTTACTATTGTATTAGGTATCCTGGATTGTATTTTGATCCTGTGATCTCGTTTTGGGGGCTGGCCATCTCGGCCATGCCTGGACCTTTCACTTATGTATTTTTAACGGTAGAGTTTCTGCACTCCATAGATTAAGGTGTAGAGCTCTGCTGTTCCTCAAAGATTAATGCAAAGTACTACTGTTTTCTATTCAATTCATCTTATTTCGCTTCTAAGATATTCATTCGCTCTTCAACCTGAATGTGATGAACGTGACAATCATCATCATTCCCTATGAACGCGTGCCTGACAACCACTTCCGTTCTACCTTCGACTGAATGAGTATCTCTTAGATCTCTTAATTAGAATCTTCGTGGTATAAGCTAGAATGATGGCGGCATTCAAGAGAATCCAGAAAGTCTAAACCTTGTCTGTGGTATTCTGATTAGGATTCAATGATTGAATGACTGTGACGAGCTTCAAACTTGCGATTGCCGGGCGTAGTGACAGACGCAAAAGGATAGTAAATCCTATTCCAGCATGATCGAGAACCGACAGATGAATAGCCGTGCCGTGACAAGGTGCGTTGACCATTTTCACTGAGAGGATATGATGAAATCATTGACAAGGGTGATGCCTCCAGACTATTAGCCGTGCCGTGACAGGGCATTTGGATCATTTTCCCGAGAGAAGACCGAAAGTAGCCATTGACAATGGTGATGCATTACATAAAGCCAGCCATGGAAAGGAGTAAGACTGATTGGATGAAGATAACAGGAAAGCAGAGGTTCAGAGGAATGAAAGCATCTCTATTCGCTTGTCTGAAATTCTCACCAATGATTTACATAAGTATCTCTATCCCTATTTTATTAATTATTTTCGAAAACCACATTACTATTTTATATCCGCCTAACTGAGATTTACAAGGTGACCATAGCTTGCTTCATACCAACAATCTCTATGGGATTCGACCCTTACTCACGTAAGGTATTACTTGGACGACGGAGGTGGTTGTCAGGCATGCGTTCATGGGTGAGAATGATGATGAGTGTCACGGATCATCACCTTCCTTAAGTTGAAGAACAAGTGTATATCTTAGATAAGAAATAGGCTTGAGTTGAATAGAAAAATAATAGTACTTTGCATTAATTCATGAGAAACAGCAGAGCTCCACACCTTAATCTATGGTGTGTAGAAACTCTACCGTTGAAAATACATAAGTGATAGTGGTCCAGGCATGGCCGAATGGCCAGCCCCCATAAAGGTCTAAGATAGCATATAACTGATCAAAGATGATCCGAAGATGTAAATACAATAATAAAAAGTCCTATTTATACTAAACTAGTTACTAGGGTTTACATAAATGAGTAAATGATGCAGAAATCCACTTCCGGGGCCCACTTGGTGTGTGCTTGGGCTGAGCATTGAGCTTTACACGTGTAGAGGCTTCTCTTGGAGTTGAACGCCAGTTTGTAACCTATTTCTGGCGTTTAACTCCACTTTGCAACCTGTTTCTGGCGTTTAACTCCAGAATAGGGCAGGAAGCTGGCGTTGAACGCCAGTTTACATCGTCTAAACTCGGGCAAAGTATGGACTATTATATATTGCTGGAAAGCCCTGGATGTCTACTTTTCTAACGCAATTAAGAGCGCACCCTTTGGACTTCTATAGCTCCAGAAAATCCATTTTGAGTGTAGGGAGGTCAGAATCCAACAGCATCTGCAGTCCTTCTTCAACCTCTGAATCTGATTTTTGCTCAAGTCCCTCAATTTCAGCCAGAAAATACATGCATTTTATCTATACTTTTAATATTATATATATAATCAAGGCAGATCACGAGCTAATGAGCTGAGCTTATCCAAGCTCAAGCTCGGCTTACCAGCTCACGAGTTCAGCTTATCGAGCTATTAATGAGTCGAGCTCGAGCTAGCTCATGAGCTGGCTTGACTCACTTCCAGCCCTAATTGTTGTTCTGTCTTCGAACACCCTACACAGAAATTTGTTTCAAGATAATACAACTCATTACTAATTCTAAAAGTATAACACAAATTAAATCCACAGCGACCAGCTTTGTATAAAAAAACATGCTTTACCCATATTTACAATGAGTTTCTGCAAGTACGGTGAGTTGAATCTTCGTAAGAAGTTTGATGCGATATGCCTCACACAGAAAGGATGAAATGCCCTCGGAGGACTCCACGAATCGTTACATCTAGCCATCGCTGCGCTAATAGAGTCGTGCCAATCAGAAATAATACCTACACCATCCCTCCTGACGACATTCCTCCGTAGATTATTTTGGAAAAAATACCATACATCGGCAGTCTTTCCTTCAACAATGGCAAAAGCAAGTGGCACAATATTTTTGTTTCCATCTTGAGACACAACAACCAATAGAGCTCCTTTGTATTTACCATACAGATGTGTGCCATCAACCTGCACGAATGGTTTACAGTGTCGGATTTCTCTAATGCATGGATGGAACTCCAAAATACTCGATGCATTATTTTGATGCCTTCCTCCACTTCAGATCCATGATATGCTGGTGTAGTATCTTGCTGAACCATGGATCCTGGGTTCTGAGCACACATTGCCATACACCATGCAGGAAAAGACTCATAAGAAACTTTCCAACTACCAAACATTTTTGCAATTGACTTTTGTTTTGCCAACCAAGCTTTGCGATAACTTATAGTATAGTTGAACTTCGATTGAACATCTGCAATGACGAGTCGGGCCTTCAAGGATGGGTCGACTTCAACTAGAGGCCTGATAGCATCCGCAATTGTGTCTGAATCCAATTTTGAATGGTCTTGAGAAATCATTCCCATAGTACACATATGACTTTCATTGTATCGCCTAATTTTCCAACAACACTTTCGTTGAATCAAACTAGCCTGAATTAGCCAATCAGAACCTCTACCATACTGCAGGTACTTTGCATAAAACGTCAGAGGCTCAGACTCGTAGACCCTGTAATCGACCCCTTTAGAAAGGGTATACCTCCTAATTGCCATGACCATATCCTCCCTAGAACCAAATTCCATTCCAACAGCAAACTCACCATCTTGCACAAAGGGAATGCCTACAAATAAGGAATAACAATTTCAAAGTTCTATAAAACTACATCTCATAGCGTTTAACATCTTAACTCAAAATAAAATTAAAATATCACTGGTCTATAGGTAGTTTGTTTCATGAAGTTACCATATCAAGCAAAATAATGAAACTTATTTATTTTTTATTTTCGGTGCAAAATAACCTTACTATCAACTACTGTGGCAACATGCAAAATCTTGAAATAATCTGCCTTCTTTAAAAACAAAATTAAAATTTTACCAACATTCTTTACAAAATGATAAAGTCACATACTTGGATTTGCAAACTCAGCAAATTCTGGTGCGTGCATAGCGTCGAGGTCCAAAGCACGCATGAAAAATGGCACATCGAATGAATATCGGCTTGCGATCGTGTTTATTGAACCATGAACTTCCCTTTCAGGATGACTCTTGTTCCCTCCGTCGTTTCCTCCCAACATGTCATTGTTGGCTAAGAACTCTTCTTCACTATCACTATTGTTTTCTTTCCAGTCTATGTTGTCTTCTCCACTTAGCAACGATTCATCTGCTTCGTGGGTATTACCCAATTGCTCGAACTCAACATACAACTTCAGGATTGGCACATGAGCTTGATTCTGTCTATAAATCATTAACATTTCAAGCATAGTGGCTTCATCAATCGCATTCATCGATTGAAATTGTATCACACTACCGAAAAAAATACCGGTTGCTTGTATAAAATATTACTAATTTTTTTTGAAATATTTCTATGCATGTGTTGGCATAATCTATTTTTTCACTCTTCAAATGACAACGTGCAAGAAATAGTAAAAAAAAAATAGATTTCTACAAATAAATTTTACATCCTCAGTTGTATATGGTATAACTTCACCATCAAAATATACAAGTAAACTTACATTAGCTTCCATTAATCTTACAACAAAAACTAAAAAGAACTGTTACACACAGCAAACATTTTGAAAAAAGGGGTAGAAATGAAAATTTTGTTAAAAGTCGAATGAAAGTGAGTCTGAATATGAAGAGAAGAGTGAAAGTGAATTCATTTGCAAACCTTGTTAACTCTTTTCACTACAAGAAAGTTTTAGAATAGCAACCGATTTTAGTGACCGAAAAAATTGGTTGCTAATAGTGACTGATTTAGCAACTGATATAGGATTTCAAGGACCAAAAAAATTTTGGTCACTAAATTACAATCAGTGACCGATTTTAGTAACCAAAGAAATTGGTCACTAATAGCGACAGATAACATTTTTATACGAGCAACATAAAATTAGTTGCTAAAATCAGTCACTATTTTTTAACTTAGCGACCAAATTAGCAACCGAAATGAGGAAGTAACGCTTGGGACTATTGGTCATAAAATCGGTCACTATTTTTTAATTTAGCGACCGATTTTGCAACCAATAGAGAAATAAACTGAAAAAGGTTGGTCCCTAACTTGGTCACAAAACCGGTGGTCACTAAATTGGTTGCTAATAGTTAAGATGGCGACCGATTTAGCAACCAACTATAAATACTAGTTTAAAACGATTGGTCACTAAATTGGTCACTATTTTTTAACTTAGCGACCGATTTAGCGACGGCTTTATAATAACGTTATCACTAATCGGTCGCTAAATCGGTCACTAATTTAAAATAGTTACTGAATTACTCTACCCCTCAGTAACCCAAACTCAACCTCCCCAATCACCATTCTCACTTTCTCAAATGGTTACTGAGCTACACTTCTCCCCCTCCACCACGGATTTGACTACAGCTGGAAGTACGCACAACACAACACCCTCTCCATTCGCGACGTCGTCGTCTTTTGAGTTTGCAGCTCCATTCGCATCGTCGTTTTCTTAGTTAGCGCTGTTGTCATCTTCTAAGTTTGTAGCACTTGCGTCGTCGTCTGAGCTCACAGCATGATGCGTGAGCATCTTATACCCTTTTTCTAGTTGTTTTTACATTTTTTTAGTTATATTTCAATTACTTTTACTTGATTTTTGTGCAAAATTCATCTTTGGATTCTACTTTGAGTTTTTCTTGTGTTTTTTTTGTTTTAGGTGAAATTCGGAGCAGTTTGAAGAAGCCTGGAGCAAGAAACGAAAATGTTGTCAGCTCCCCCCGGGCATTGAATGCCCAACCAGCAGGGGGCATGAGGTCAGAGATGTGCTTCACTTCTGGGCGTTTAACGCCCAATCCTGGTGTTGAATGCCATCTTACTGTCCATTTCACACAACAATTGGGCCTCCAAGTGGATTGATGAGCAGATATTTTATACGCTTTTTGGCATCATTTTCATATAGTTTTTATTATGTTTTGTTTAAGTTTTATTATATTTTCATAGGTTTTAGTGAAAAATTCATATTTTTGGATGCTACTTTGAGTTGTTGTGTTTTATAATGATTTCAGGTATTTTCTGGCTAAAATTGAGGAGTTTTGGCAAAGTCTGGTTCAGAGACAGAGAAAGGACTGCAGATGCTGTCAGATTCTGACCTCCATGCACTTGAAAGAGCATTTTTGGAGCTATAAAAGTCTTAATGGCGCGCTCTCAATGACAATGGAAATCTAACATCCAGGGCTTTTCAGAAATATATAATAGTTTATACTTTGTTTTGGAAATGAAGGCCCAAAACTAGTGTTCAACGCCAGCCACCACCCCCATTCCTGGCGTCCAATGCCCAAAAGGGAGCAGCTGGCGTCCAACGCCCATTCAGGAGTCCAAGACTGGCATTCAATGCCCAAGAATGGTGATAGGACGTGGAGACACCCTTAGCTCATCCCAAACACTCACCAAGTGGGCCCGGAAAGTGGATTTTCGCACTACAAGACTAGTTTATCTTATTTTTGTAATTCTTAGTAATTAGACTAGTATATATAGGAGAAGATCACCCATGTTTAAGATCTTCTACCTTAGCTCTTGGCCACTCTAATTGTTTTACATTACTTTTTTGTAAGCTATGAGCAACTAGACCTCCTAGGTTAAGGTTAGGAGCTCTGCTGATTCTTATGGATTAATAATATCACTATTCTATTTCAATCTATGCTTGATTCTATTCTAAGATGTATCTTCATTCTTCATCCTAATGGATTGGGAGTGTAACTTGATCGTCATCCCTATTCACATGGGTTCTTGCGAGTCCTTGACGGGATAGTATTGAACCACAAGCTTGATTATACATATCTTAGACGGTTAATCTACGACTTCGTTGGGGACTTCTCGAGACATCAGTTCAGCCGAGTTATGGGGCGATTAGGGCCTTTGTGGTATAGGCTAGAATCCAAGGAGTAGAGTTCTCTGATCCAGAAGATCGGATCTTGTCTGTGGTGCTTTGAGTAGGATCACCAAGGGAATGGACTGCTAGAGCTTCACCCTCGTTCAGACAAGATGACCGCTGACCCGACGTTTGATCTGAAGCAGAGGAGATTAATGACCGCTGACCCGGCGTTAGTCATATACTGCCTCCATGGAATGAATCAATCAGAAGTTGGAGTAGATGGTGAGAAAAGTTGATCCAGAAGGAAGAAGCATCTCCGAAGCCTCAATCGTTCTCCTACCATTGATTTCATATCTATCTAGTAACGTTTTATTTATTTGTTTTATTTTGTGTATTTTTCGTGACAAACTATATTTTCTATCTGCCTGACTAAGATCTGCATGATAGCCATTGCTTGATCAAACCAACAATCTCCGTGGGATCGACCCTCAATCACTTGAGGTATTACTTGGACGACCCGATGCACTTGTCGGTCTATCTGTGCGAATATTGCGGAGCCAGTTTCACGCACCATGGATTTTAGCACTTATTAGTCTTATCTTATTTTATCTTTGTAATTTTTAATTTAAAATAATATCTTTTAGGTTTATAATTTATTATTAGGTTAGTATTTAAGGAGAAGATCACTTAGGTTTTAGTGATCTTCCTCCTCCTGCACTTTTGAGAACCCTGTTTTCTTTGTAAGTTATGAGCAACTAAACCTCTTGGTTAAGGTTAGGAGCTCTGTTTATTTTTATGGATTAATATTATTACCTTTCTATTTTAATATATTTGTTTGATTCAATTCTAAGGTGTGACTCGTTCTTAATGTAATGAAACTGGGTGGAACGGAAGTATGACCCTTTTTCTACATGAGTTTTGGTGATACTCTAACCCAGGTCACCTGAACTACAGCTTGAGAACACACCTCCTAGACGGTTAATCCACAACTTATTGGGGACATGGGAACATCTGTTCAGCCGGGATCTGGGGTGATTAGGGCCTTTGTGGTATAAACTAATTTTCTGAACTTCACCCTCTAATTCGAATTGAATGACCATGGAAGTGGCGTTTGATGAGGATCAGAGGAGATTAAATTGCTAAGGAATTAGGGTTTAATCACTTACAGTTTATCATAGAATGAATCATTCATTGTTAAAATAGTTTGTAAGAAGTTTTAATCCGGAAAGATAAACATCTCTGAGACCTTAACTGTTTTCTTATATTGATTTTACACCAAACCTTTGATTGCTTTCTTTATTATCTTGTTTTATGTGCTTTCAACAATAACTTTCTTTACTGTTCGCCTGACTAAGCCCAATAAGATAACTACTGCTTGCTCAATCCGACAATCCTCGTGGGATCGACATTCACTCACCTGAGGTATTACTTGGATGACCTGGTGCAGTTGCCGGTAAAGTTGTGCGAGTTCTAATTTTGCACACCAAGTTTTTGGCGCCATTGCTGGGGATTCTTCGTGATTGACAACTACCGGTTGTCTTGTTGCTTAGATTAGGTATTTTTATTAGTTTTTGTTTAATTATATTTCTTTTGATTTTTGAAATCTTTTTTATTTATTTTTCTTAATTTTAGATTGTTATCTTATTTATCTCTCTCTTAATTTCGAATTTTTTTCTTTTGTTTTGGCTATCTTATTTTTATTTGATTTAAAATTTTAAGTTTGGTGTCCCTTTAGTGATTTTCTCTTTTTGGTTTAATCAATTTTCTTTTTAATTTTTGAAACATATCTTGTTTATTGTTCTTATTTATCTTCTCCTTGATTTTCGAACTTTGTGTTAGTTATTTTATTTAAATTCAAATTTTAAGTTTGGTGTTTCTTTAGTTTTTCTTTCCTTATTTCTTTTCGAATTTCAAAATTAAAAAAAAAAACTTTTCTTTTTAATTTTAAAAAATTTTAGGTTAATTCTTGCATTCTTGTTTCGAATTTTTTATGTTAATTGCTTACTTTATCTTATTTTATTTCTTTTAGGATATCTCACTGGGAGTCCTCTATACTTTGACATAGAGACTCCTACCTTTTTTTTCTTTGTTTCTTGTTGTTTATGAGTAGGAACAGGGACAAGGAACCCCTTCTTGATTTTGATCCTGAACCTAAGAGGACCTTAAGGCGGTGTTTGCAACAAACCCAAGCTTACAGAGCTGAAGAGAATCTCACGAAATCTTTTGAGAAGGGAGCTAAAGAGACCACTATGGCAGCTAACAATCCAAATACTAGAGAGGAAGCAAGGAAGGTGCTTGGCTCATATACTACACCTACATCTGACTTCTATGGGCGTATTATATCTGTACCTGCCATTGGTGCCAATAATTTTGAGCTCAAGCCTCAACTGGTCACTCTGGTACAACAGAACTGTCAGTTTTATGGATTCCCATAGGAGGACCCCAATAAGTTCATATCTGATTTCCTGCAGATCTGCGATACGGTCAAGATGAATGGAGTGAACCCTGAGGTTTATAAGCTAATGCTCTTTCTTTTTGCTGTAATGGACAGAGCAAAGCTATAGCTGGATTCTCAGCACAAAGAGAGCCTGGACACATAGAACAAGATGGTCACTGGATTTCTAACCAAGTTCTTTCCACCCCAGAAGCTGAGTAAGCTTAGAGTGGAAGTCCAAACCTTCAAACAGAAAGAGGGAGAGTCCCTCTATGAGGCCTAGGAGAGATACAAGCAGTTGATCAGGAGATGCCCTCCCGACATGATCTCAGATTGGACCATGCTAGAGATCTTTTATGATGGCCTCTCTGAGATGGCCAAAATATCACTGGATCACTCTGCAGGTGGTTCACTACACATGAAGAAAATGCCTGAGGAGGCAAACGAGCTTATTGAGATGGTTGCCAACAACCAGTACATGTACACTTCTGAGAGGAATCCTGTGAACATTGGGACAACTCAAAAGAGAGGAGTCATGGAAGTGGACATACTAGATGCCATTTCGGTGCAGAACAAGCTCATGTCCCAACAGATTAACATGATCTCTCAGCACTTGACTGGGATGCAGGTTTTAGCTGTCAACACACAAGATGCATCCTATGATATGATTGGGGGTTATACTCAAGGGGACACTGGTGACAATACTCAGATCACCATGGAGAAAGTAAATTACATGGGAAATTCCTCCAAAAATCCCAATAATGATCCCTATGCAAACACCTTTAATCAGGGATGGAGGAATCACCCTAACTTTGGGTGGAGAGATCAGCAAGGACCGCAGCAAGGCTTCAACAATTAGGGTGGAACCAATCAAAATAGATTCAACAGCAAACAGTTCTAACCCTCTCAGTAGGAGATTGAGATGCCTCAGTAAAAACTCTCTGACTTAGCCAGAGTAGTTTCTAACCTCTCCATGACTACTCATAGCTTTATACAAGAGACTCGATCTTGAATTCAGAATTTAGAGGTACAAGTGGGTTAGTTGAGTAGCAGGATACCTGAGAGACCTCCCAATACTCTTCCTAGTAATACAGAGGTAAACCCAAGGGAAGAGTGCAAGGCTCTCACTATGGACAAGGAGGCCGAACCCAAGGAAGAGCAAGCTGCTGAGGATTTGAAAGAGAACAAGGCTCAAGAAGATACTAGGAGTGCACCAATACACACCCCTATGGAGATGAAGGAGCCTGAAGCATAACACCCCCCTGAACTTGCAAGAGGAGACCAAGGATGAGCAAATTGCTCAGTTCTTGGCAGTCTTCAAGAAGTTACAAGTTAATATTCCTTTTTCTGAGGTGTTGGAGAAGAAACCCCTCTATATGGCCTATCTGAAAAATGCAATTTTTGAGAAGGAGGCCCTGAGGGGAGATGAAACTATGGTGCTAACTAAGGAGTGCAGTGCATTAGTGTAAAAAAAAAAAAAGCTACCTCAGAAAATGCCAGATCCTAAAAGCTTCCTGATTCCCTGCACTATAGGGACCATTACATTTGAGAATGCATTATACAACCTTGAATCAAGCATAAATCTGATGCCTCTATCCGTGATAAAGAAGCTAGGGACCCAAGAGGTGCAGCCCACAAGGATATCACTGGAGATGGTAGACAAGTCCCTGAAGCGGGTATTTGGAATAGTGGAGAACGTCCCTGTAAAGGTTGAAGACTTTTACCTCCCTGTAAACTTCGTGATATTTAACACTGGAGAGGACAAGAATGACTCCATCATCCTAGAAAGGCCATTCATAGCTACTGCGAAGGCCTTGATTGATTCTGAGAGAGGAGAGTTGGTTCTGAGGTTATGGGAGGACCTTATAATGTTTAAGATGACCAACCCTCACTCTCTCTCAAATAAAGGAGGTACTACAATACAACACTTAGTGTTTCAACCTTCTCTCTTAGTGCAAAGACATACAGAACCCCCTGACATCAAACCTAAGTTTGGTGTTGGGCATTCACTACCAACTATTGAGGAAGGATGCACCAAGAAAAGAGTATCCAAAGGCTAGAGGAACAAGAAGATTCTCACTGAAGACTTATCACCTGGCATGAGAGTTGTCTTCACAAGAAGTCCAGTCATATCACACACTGTGAACCAGATCCTGTCTCTGGAGCATGTTGAACTTATTCATGAGAGCACAGGAAGGAAGTTCACCATGAGGGGTGAAGATCTAAGCCCCTATGAACCTCCGTAAAAGGAGCTGTTCGTCAAGCTAATGATGGTAAAGAAGTGCTTGTTGGGAGGCAACCTAACCATACGTATCATATAGTTTACTTTTATTTTATTTTATGCTATTTTAGTTTATTTGTGTTTGATTTCATATCATTTTATTTTCCATTGATTTTCATAGTTTCTCTCATTTTTTTAACGTTGGTGATCATGTGTAGCACTTAAAACAAAAACAGAAAAGCTGTAACACCTCGTTACCCTAAGCCTTACCTCTAGCCGTAAAGCAAAGAATAACAAAGTGCCACGACAGTGCTAAGGCTGATAATATATACTATATGTCCAAGAATTTATATAACTAGAAGCCCCCTCAAAGTCGCATAAAGCGAAATTACAATATGCGAAATGTTCGTACACGATACTAAACGTGTAGGTACGAACAAAACATGACATAACACATATAAAACCTTGTAGATAGCTCCAAAATAGACAAGGTAGTACTTAAATTAAACAAGACATATGACGACTGCACATCATGTTGTGTTTTCCAATACTTTTTCATATTAAATTCCAATCAATCATGCTTAATTATTAACTGCTTTTATGGTTAAATCATAGATTACTTTCATCTCTTTGATTTGATTTATGTTGCAGAAAATGAAAGTAAAAAAGCACAAAACAAGCACGAAAAATAAAAGGAGCAACTTGACCAAGAAAGTGGCGCTCGAATTGTAGCGCTCACAAGGAAACGTAGTGCTGCCTTGGGAGGCCTCTACGCTCGCTTCCAATGCTCACTTTCGCGCTCACAAAAGAGCGCCAAAATCAAAGGTCACGTGTATGCATGGGCGATGCGTACGCGTGACAGGAAGACCCAGCAAAGCTCGTGCACAAGCGCCCATACCTCAGCGCTCGTTGCAGAGCGCTCACCAAAGACCGCCTTCGATAAGGGTCACGCGTACACATGGGGGAAGCGTACACGTGACAAGGTTGACAGTGCCACGCTCGTTGCAACACTTCCACCAAAGAGCGCCATGACATAGCGCTCGCGTGCACGCTCTCCTCTACGCTCGCTGAGGAGCGCCAGAATCAAGGGTCACGTGTACACGTGGGCGACGCGTATGCATGACTAGGGGTGGCAGGCAGGGAAGCCCACCCCGCCCCGCCTAGTGAGGCGGTCCCATAATCCTACCCTGCCCCGCCTAATGGCAGGCTGCCGGGCTGGTGGGCTAAGCCCGCCTAATCTCTTTTTTTTTAATATTTATAAGGGCATAAAACAATCTCTTCTGTTTAAATCAATATAAAAGCAAATGTTAAATATAAATAGTCTCCAAAATAATTAAACATAATCTAAAATACAAAAACATAATTATAAATAGTCTCAAAAGCAAAATAAACATAATCCAAAATCCAAAAACATAATTATAAATAGTCTTCAAAGCAAAATAAACATAATTCGAAACACTTAATTTTCATCTTCATCTTCATGTAAGTCAATAATATCATTGGAACCAACTCCTGAAGAATAGCCTTCTCCTTTTGCAATATCTTCCTCATCTAAATCTTTCTCTAAAAAAAGTAAATAAATATATTAGAAAAATAATAAATAACAATGAATAAAATCACTCAAGTATGTATGTTGTAAATATAATTATACCATAATCATCATATCCACGTATCCAATTTCGAGTGAAAATCACAGCTTCAACATTATCTGGCAATAAACGGCTTCTATACTTATTCAAAACATGAGAACCCATGCTAAATGCAGATTCTGAAACCACGGTGGTAATAGGAATGCTCAATGAATCTCGTGCTATTAGTGATAGTGTTGGAAAATGATGATGGTTTTCTTTCCACCATTGCAAAACATCTATGATTGCATCATTATAAAATAATATTGCCTCACTCAAATAAATATCAAGTTGGTTCTTTCCACTTTTTACTTCAGCTTCTTGATTACGGGACATCAAATCCTTTGCATTGCAAACAATATATGACTAAAAAAACATGAACAATAAAAAATATATATAACCAAGTAGAGTGAGTGAATATAAGATAAAAATACTTACACCAATAATTTTAGTAAGGTGAGTTCCAATTGCAGAAGATGTCGCTTGAGAAATCATACTTAGAATTTGGGAAGCACTCTCTACAGTTGTAGAGGAATTGTGGTCATAAACCTCAAAGAGCTTGTATAACTTAATCTTCACATGCTCCACTTTGTCTTTAGCACTAATAGGATCAATCTCATTATAGCAATGAGTCAAAGTGTTGAGTTTAAATCTAGGATCAAGAATTGCCCCAAATGCAAGAACAACACTGTATTCCTCCCAATATTTCTTGAACTTAATCATCATTTATTCTCCCATGTTCCTTGTAAGCACTTCATCATTTTTCAAACTATTCATCAAAATAAGATAAATTTGCCAAACTTGTAAAAAATACAAGTTGGATGTTGGGTAAGAAGTTCTAGATATCAACTTGGTAGTTTCGTAAAATGGTAACAAGAAATCACATATCTTTTAAGTTCTTTTCCACTCATCTGATGAACGACAATACTCCCTAAATCCAGCTTCTTTTACTTTATACATTTCAAAAGCTTTCTTATATGGAATAGCACTTCCAAGCATTGTATAAAGTGAATTCCACCTAGTAGGAACATCTAAACATAATGCAGTGGTATACTCAAGTCCCTCAATATCTGAAAAATATTCTTTAAACTTAACCATTCTACTTTCATATTTTTTCAGATACTTAATACTATCTCTAATCTTATGCACTGCATCACCACATATTTTCATTCTATCTTGGACAATAAGATTTAAAATATGGGCAGAGTAACGAACATGAAAGAATTCACCACCACACAACAATGAATCATGCACATCCAAAGTACTTTTCAAGTGACCAACGCAAGTATCATTAGAAGAAACATTATCCAAAGTAATGGAAAAAAATCTTTCTATCAATCTTCCACTAATTCAAAAGCGTAAAGATTTTAGAAGACAACTCAAATCCCGTGTGAGGAGGAGGCATATGACAATAATTGAGAATTTTACTTTGTAATTTCTAGGTCTCGTAAACAAAATGTGCAGTCAAACATATATACCCCTCATTGGTACTGGACGTCCAAAGATCAGATGTTAAGCAAACTCTATTTGGAATGGAAACTAATTTTTTTTTAAGTTTTGCAGCTTCTCTCTTGTGAACTTTCACTATATCAGACTTAACCGTATTCCTACTAGAAGGTTTCAAAGTTGGACTTATATATTTAACCCAATTTCTAAATCTCCTATCATCAACCATATTGAATGGCTTATCCCCAGCAACTACATAAGAAGCAAACATATCTCTAGCCGCACCTGAATCAATCTTAAGTGCACCCATTTTTTTTATAATTCCACTATAGTCTGACCAATATCTTCATGCTTAATTTGAGTACAACTATCAAGATGTCATTTAGAGTAGAAGTGCCATTCACTTACCTCTATCTTTAAACACCTTCTTGCATCTTTTACACTCAGAACGTTCTACTCCATCCTTTCTGAAAAAGTTCCAAACATCAAATATTGCTGATTTGGCCCTTTTCGAACTAGGTTCATCAACCTCAACCTGGGCAGCCTCAGAACCACCTCCAACAGTAACAAGGTTACTCACAGTTTTAGAATTCATATTTTCTGAAATAAAAACAAATGTTAATTGTTAAACCATACCAAATCTGCATGACTGCATCAGATTTAATCAAACACTTAAAAATTCATATATGAATCTCCGAATCTGCATCAAATTTAATCAAAACTCAAAACTCTGATTTAATAAAAAATCAACCATTATCAAACAAAACAAAAAATAGCAAACAATATATGAATCTCAGAATCTGCATCAGATTTAATTAAAACTCAAGACTCTGATTTAATCAAAACTCAAATCTCAAATTTAATCAAAACTCAACCATTAAAAAATAAAACAAAACATAGCAAACAATATATGAATCTCAGAATCTACATAAGAATTAATCAAAAATCAACTTTGATTTAATCAAAACTCAACCATTAAAAAACATAACAAAACACAGCAAATAAACCTAACAAAACACAGCAAACAGCAATGAACAAAACAAAGCAAACAAAACTAACATACCAGAAATCCAAACTGCTGGGTGCGATGGTGACGAGGTGCGACGGTGACAAGCAACTGCTGAGGAGCAACGTTGACGAGGAGCGTTGGGACTGCTAGGTGCGACTTCACCATCTGTGCGAGCGTGAGGACTCTGTGCGAGACTGCGAGTCTGCGATGGCACCAAACGCAGCACGGTTGGGAGCGGTCAACGGCGGCTGGTGTGACTTGTGAGTGTTAGGTTTGACTGACTTTGGAAGCTTTGTGTCGTGAGGGGGAGGGATTCAGAGTGACAACACAGTAGGTAGGCTGATGAGCGGATAATTTATACGCTTTTCGGCATTGTTTTTAGTATGTTTTTAGTGGAATCTAGTTACTTTTAGGGATATTTTCATTAGTTTTTATGTTAAATTCACATTTCTGGACTTTACTATGAGTTTGTGTGTTTTTCTGTGATTTCAGGTATTTTCTGGCTGAAATTGAGGGACTTGAGCAAAAATCAGATTCAGAGGTTGAAGAAGGACTGCTGATGCTGTTGGATTCTGACCTCCCTGCACTCAAAATAGATTTTCTGGAGCTACAGAACTCAAAATGGCGCGCTTCCAATTGAATTGGAAAGTAGACATCCAGGGCTTTCCAGCAATATATAATAATCCATACTTTGCCCAAGTTTAGACGACACAAACTGGCGTTCAACGCCAGCTCTCTGCCCAATTCTGGCGTCCAGCGCCAGAAACAAGTTGCAAAGTGGAGTTCAACGCCCAAACTGGCACAAAAGGTGGCGTTCAACTCCAAGAATGACCTCTCCACGTGTAGACTTCAAGCTCAGCCCAAGCACACACCAAGTGGGCCCCG
>NC_029793.2:129663635-129666487 GCF_000816755.2 Arachis ipaensis | reverse complement strand
TCTGGGATTGAATGACTGTGACGAACTCTAAACTCGCGAGTGCTGGGCGTAGTGACAGATGCAAAAGGATAGTAAATTCTATTCCAGTATGATCGAGAACCTCCAAGATGATTAGCCGTGCAGTGACAGCGCATCGGACCATTTTCACAAAGAGGAATAGGATGCAACCAACGACAAGGGTGATGCCTCCAGACGATTAGCCGTGCTGTGACAGAGTATTTGGACCATTTTCCCAAGAGGATTGAAAGTAGCCATTGGCACCGGTGACATCCTTACATAAAGCCAGCCATAGAAAGGAGTAAGACGGATTGGATGAAGACAGCAGGAAAGCAGAGGTTCAGAGGAATGAATGCATCTCCATACGCTTATCTGAAATTCTCACCAATGATTTACATAAGTATTTCTATCCTTATTTTAGTATTAATTTCGAAAACTCTATAACTATTTTATATCTTCCTGACTGAGATTTACAAGGTGACCATAGCTTGCTTCATACCAACAATCTCCGTGGGATTCGACCCTTACTCACGTAAGGTATTACTTGGACGACCCAGTGCACTTGCTGGTTAGTTATGCGAAGTTGTGAAGATATGTTTAGACCATGGTTCTGTGCATCCGTTTTTGGTGCCATTGCCAGGGAATCAATTTCGAACAACAATTCACAACCTGAGTAATGATTTCGCATACCAAGTTTTTGGCGCCGTTGCTGGGGATTGTTCGAGTTTGGACAACTAACGGTTCATCTTGTTGCTCAGATTAGGTAATTTTCTTTTTGTTTTAATTTTCAAAAATTTTTCAAAAATCTTTCAAAAAAATTTTTTCATCAGTTTTCGAAAAAAAAATAAAAAATGTTTTCAAAAATATATTTTTCTTCAGAATTTTTAAGAATGAATTCTAGTGTTTCATAAAGCATGTTGAAGCCTGGCTGGCTGTAAAGCCACGACTGTAGGGAATGTCAGGCGTGTCATGTCTGAGTTACATACTAAAGCTTGGCTGGCTATTAAGCCATGCCTGACCCTTTGATTGGAGCTTTAGACTAAAGAGCATAAGATTCCTGGAATTCATATTAAAAATTTTGGAATCCTTATTTTTCTTTTTCAAAATGATTTTCGAAAAAAATTAAAAGAAAATACAAAAAAAATTTTCATAAAATCATAAAAATAAAAAATATTTTTCATGTTTCTTGTTTGAGTCTTGTGTCATGTTATAAGTTTGGTGTCAATTGCATGTGCATCTTGCATTTTTCGAAAAAAAATCATGCATTCATAGTGTTCTTCATGATCTTCAAGTTGTTCTTAGTAAGTCTTCTTGTTTGATCTTTGCATTTGCATGTTTTGTGTCTTTTCTTGTTTTTCATATGCATTCTTGAATTCTTAGTGCCTAAGCATTAAAGATTTCTAAGTTTGGTGTCTTGCATGTTTTCCTTGCATTAAAAATTTTTCAAAATTTTGTGTTCTTGATGTTCATCATGATCTTCATAGTGTTCTTGGTGTTCATCTTGACATTCATAGCATTCTTGCATGCATTCATTGTTTTGATCCATAACTTTCATGCATTGCATCATTTTTCTTGTTTTTCTCTCTCATCATAAAAATTCAAAAATAAAAAAATATCTTTCCCTTTTAAAATTTCGAAAATCAGATTTGACTTTTTCAAAAATTTTTAAAATCTAGTTGTTTTTATGAGTCAAATCAAATTTTCAATTTAAAAAAATCTTATCTTTTTCAAAATCTTTTTCAAAAATCAAATCTTTTTCAAAAACTAATTTCTATCATATCTTTTCAAAAATATCTTCTTATCTTACCTTTTTCAAAAAAGTGATTGCAAAATATCTTTTCTAACTTCCTAACTTATCTTTTCAAAAATTTGTTTCAACTAAATAACTAACTTTTTGTTTGTTTCTTACCTTTTTCAAAACTACCTAACTAACTCTCTCTCTCTAATTTCCGAAAAAATCTTCCCTCTTTTTCAAAATTTCTTTTTAATTAGACTAATTATTTTATTTTTTATTTGAATTTTCGAAAAACTACTAACCTTTTTCAAAAACTATTTTCGAAAATCACTAACTCTTTTTCAAAAATTATTTTCGAAAATGCTCTCCTCCTCTCATCCCCTTCTATTTATTTATTTATCTACTAACACTTCTCTTCATCTCACATCTCTGCTCCTATCATCACCTTTGTGTTTGGATTCTTCATTCTTCTTCACCCCTATTCCTTTTCTTCTTCTACTAACAATAAGGAACCAAGCCCCCACAGTTAAACTCTAAGTTTGGTGTTGGGAGGCCACAACCAAACTCTAAGTTTGGTGTCAAACCCCCATATCCAAACTCTAAGTTTAGTGTTGGGAGGTCTCAACAAAGCTCTGCACATCTGTGAGGCTCCATGAGAGCCAACTGTCAAGCTATTGACATTAAAGAAGTGCTTGTTGGGAGGCAACCCAATGTTTATTTATCTAATTTTATTTTTGTTTTTCATGTTTTCTTAGGTTCATGATCATGTGGAGTCACAAAATAAACGAAAAATTTAGAAACAGAATCAAAAATAGCAGAAGAAAAATCACACCCTGGAGGAAGCACCTGTCTGGCGTTCAACGCCAGAACAGAGCATGGTTCTGGCGCTGAACGCCCAAAATGGGCAGTATCTGGGCGCTGAACGCCCAAAATGGGCAGCATCTGGGCGCTGAACGCCAGAATTGCACCCTGGAGAGGAGCTGGCGCTGAACGCCCAGAACAAGCATGGTTCTGGCGTTCAACGCCAGAAATGGCAACAAATAGGCGTTGAACGCCCAAAATGGGCACCAACCTGGCGCTGAACGCCCAGAGTTGTGTGCAAAGACATTTTACATGCCTA
>NC_029793.2:129661175-129663165 GCF_000816755.2 Arachis ipaensis | reverse complement strand
CCATATGGCCGAACCTTAACCCCCCCTCCCTTCCCTATATAAAGCCTTCCATTCTTCCTCATTTTCACACAACACAACCCTATCTTCTCTTCTTGGCCGAAACACACCTTCCCCCTCTTCTACATCTTTTCTTCTTCTTCTTCATCTAATTCTTTATTTTCTTGCTCGAGGGCGAGCAATATTCTAAGTTTGGTGTGGTAAAAGCATAATCTTTTTGTTTTTCCATTACCATTGATGGCACCTAAGACCAGAGAATCCTCTAGAAAAGGGAAAGGGAAGACAAAAACTTCCACCTCCGAGTCATGGGAGATGGAAAGATTCATCTCCAAAGCTCATCAAGACCACTTCTATGATGTTGTGGCCAAGAAGAAGGTGATCCCCGAGGTCCCTTTCAAACTCAAAAGAAATGAGTATCCGGAGATTTGACATGAAATTCAAAGAAGAGGTTGGGAAGTTCTAACAAATCCCATCCAACAAGTCGGCATCCTAATGGTTCAAGAGTTCTATGCCAATGCATGGATCACCAAGAACTATGATCAAAGTAAGAACTCGGATCCAAAGAACTATGTTACAATGGTTCGGGGGAAATACTTGGATTTTAGTCCAGAAATTGTGAGGTTGGCGTTTAACTTGCCTATGATGCAAGGAGATGAACGCTCCTACACTAGAAGGGTCAACTTTAATCAAAGGTTGGACCAAGTCCTCATGGACATATGTGTGGAAGGAGCTCAATGGAAGATTGACTCCAAAGGCAAGCCGGTTCAACTAAGAAGATTGGACCTCAAGCCTGTGGCTAGAGGATGGTTGGAATTCATCCAACGCTCCATCATCCCCACTAGCAACCGATCTGAAGTTACTGTGGATCGGGCCATCATGATCCATAGCATCATGATTGGAGAAGAAGTAGAGGTTCATGAAGTCATCTCCCTTAAACTCTACAAAATAGCCGAAAAGCCCTCTCATGGGGCAAGGCTAGCTTTTCCTCATCTTATCTGCCATCTATGTTACTCAGCTGGAGCTTCCATAGAAGGAGATATTCACATTGAGGAAGAGAAGCCCATCACTAAGAAAAAGATGGAGCAAGCAAGAGAGCCCATTCATGGAGCTCAAGAGGCGCAGGAAACTCATCACCATGAGATCCCGGAGATGCCTCATATGCATTTTCCTCCACAAAACTATTGGGAGCAAATCAACACCTCCCTAGGAGAATTAAGTTCCAACATGGGACAACTAAGGGTGGAACATCAAGAGCACTCCATCATCCTTCATGAAATAAGAGAAGATCAAAGAGCAATGAGGGAGGAGCAACAAAGACAAGGAAGAGACATAGAAGAGCTCAAGGACATCATTGGTTCCTCAAGAAGGAAACGCCACTAAGGTGGACTCATTCCTTGTTCTTACTTCCTCTATTTTTTGTTTTCTCTATGTTAAGTGCTTATCTATGTTTGTGTCTTCATTACATGATCATTAGTAGTTAGTAACTTTGTCTTAAAGTTATGAATGTCCTATGAATCCATCACCTCTCTTAAATGAAAAATGTTTTAATTCAAAAGAACAAGAAGTACATGAGTTTCAAATTTATCCTTGAACTTAGTTTAATTATATTGATGTGGTGACAATGCTTCTTGTTTTCTGAATGTATGCTTGAACAGTGCATATATCTTTTGAAGTTGTTGTTTAAGAATGTTAAATATGTTGGCTCTTGAAAGAATGATGACTAGGAGACATGTTATTTGATAATCTGAAAAATCATAAAAATGATTCTTGAAGCAAGAAAAAGCAGCAAAGAACAAAGCTTGCAGAAAAAAAAAGAAAAAAAATAGCGAAAAAAAATAGAAAGAAAAAGAAAAAGCAAGCAGAAAAAGCCAAAGCTCTTAAAACCAAGAGGCAAGAGCAAAAAGCCAATAATCCTTAAAATCAAAAGGCAAGGGCAAATAAAAAGGATCCCAAGGCTTTGAGCATCAGTGGATAGGAGGGCCTAAAGGAATAA
>NC_029793.2:129659859-129661017 GCF_000816755.2 Arachis ipaensis | reverse complement strand
GATGTTTTCATTATTTTTTATGTTAAATTAACATTTCTGGACTTTACTATGAGCTTCTGTGTTTTTCTGTGATTTCAGGTATTTTCTGGCTGAAATTGAGGGACTTGAGCAAAAATCAGATTCAGAGGTTGAAGAAGGACTGCTGATGCTGTTGGATTCTGATCTCCCTGCACTCAAAATAGATTTTCTGGAGCTACAAAACTCAAAATGGCACACTTCCAATTGCATTGGAAAGTAGACATCCAGGGCTTTCCAGAAATATATAATAGTCCATACTTTGCCCAAGTTTAGATGACGCAAACTGGCGTTCAACGCCAGCTCTCTGCCCAATTCTGGCGTCCAGCGCCAGAAACAAGTTGCAAAGTGGAGTTCAACGCCCAAACTGGCACAAAAGGTAGCGTTCAACTCCAAAAATGACCTCTCCACGTGTAGACTTCAAGCTCAGCCCAAGCACACACCAAGTGGGCCCCGGAAGTGGATTTATGCATCAATTACTTACTTCTGTAAACCCTAGTGACTAGTTTATTATAAATAGAACTTTTTATCATTGTATTCGTAGTCTTGGTTACTCCGGTTCCCCTCTGGGGCCGAGACCAATGAACTCTATTATCACTTATGTATTTTCAACGGTAGAGTTTCTGCACTCCATAGATTAAGGTGTGGAGCTCTGCTGTTCCTCAAAGATTAATGCAAAGTACTACTGTTTTCTATTCAATTCATCTTATTTCGCTTCTAAGATATTCATTCGCACTTCAACCTGAATGTGATGAACATGACAATCATCATCATTCCCTATGAATGCGTGCCTGATAACCACTTCCGTTCTATATTAGATTGAATGAGTATCTCTTAGATCTCTTAATCAGAATATTTGTGGTATAAGCTAGATTGATGGCGGCATTCATGAGAGTTCGAAAAGTCTAAACCTTGTCCGTGGTATTCCGAGTAGGACTCTGGGATTGAATGATTGTGACGAACTCCAAACTCGCGAGTGCTGGGCGTAGTGATAGACACAAAAGGATAGTAAATCCTATTCCAGTATGATCGAGAACCTCCAAGATGATTAGCCATGTAGTGACAGCGCATCGGACCATTTTCACAGAGAAGAATAGGATGCAACCAACGACAAGGGTGATGCCTCCAGACGATTAGCCGTGC
>NC_029793.2:129654697-129659780 GCF_000816755.2 Arachis ipaensis | reverse complement strand
GATTGGATGAAGACAGCAGGAAAGCAGAGGTTCAGAGGAATGAATGCATCTCCATACGCTTATCTGAAATTCTCACCAATGATTTACATAAGTATTTCTATCCTTATTTTAGAATTAATTTCGAAAACTCTATAACTATTTTATATCTGCCTGACTGAGATTTACAAGGTGACCATAGCTTGCTTCATACCAACAATCTCCGCGGGATTCGACCCTTACTCACGTAAGGTATTACTTGGACGACCCAGTGCACTTGCTAGTTAGTTATGCGAAGTTGTGAAGATATGTTTAGACCATGGTTCTGTGCATCCGTTTTTGGTGCCATTGCCAGGGAATCAATTTCGAACAACAATTCACAACCTGAGTAACAATTTCGCATACCATAGGCGTAGGGTGGCTGAGTGTGAGAGGCTGAGAGCTCCCTGCCAATTAGGGATTTGGGTGGGTAGGGTTATGTTTTAGACAGGTCGGGTCAGGTTGTGGGAAAAATTGGGTTTTGGGATTTTTGACCAAAATTAAAAAAATACTCCTACCAAAAATACACTCAGCCCGGCGGGGAAGCCTGCCCTGCCCCGCCAAAACCCGCCAAAGCTCGCGGTTTAAGCGGTGTGGGTTAGGCGGACTTTTACTATATGGAGGTCCCAAAATTCTATCCCGGCCCGCCTTTTTTGGCGGGTTACGCGGGCCGGGCCAGCGGATTTAGGCCCGTTTGCCACCCCTACACATGACCAGGTAAAATTTCACTTAAATTTGAAGGCGTTCATTCCCTACGCTCATACACCAGTGCCCCATGTGAAGCACACTCACTACATCAAGTGCCAACCCAAGAGCCCCAATACACATGCGGAGTGACTCTGAAGCTTGATTTTTAGGTCAATTTCAAGGAAGCAAAGCTCACTAATTACCACTCAATCAAGGTCACAAGAAGCATCTAGAATAGTTCATTTTCGTTTGATTGTAATTTGCTTTCAATTTCATTTAAATTTGTAATTTAG
Organism: Arachis ipaensis; assembly: GCF_000816755.2. Lineage (NCBI taxonomy): Eukaryota > Viridiplantae > Streptophyta > Magnoliopsida > Fabales > Fabaceae > Arachis > Arachis ipaensis. The sequence continues at coordinate 129,658,785 of NC_029793.2, read as the reverse complement.
GAGAGCCTATATAAAGGCCTTAGTTTTCATAGAAAAAAGAGGAGACATCACATTAGGTGGGAGACCAATTCAGAATTTTGTGAATTGGCACACTCCATTAGGAGTGGGTCTCCGGACCCCTCTCTTCATACACTCTTCTTCTCTTCCACTTCCTTTCTCACTTTATAAACATTTTGATTATGATTCTTTAATTTTCATTTTTTACTTTCATGCATTTAAATTTTCTTTTGAGTTTTCTTGGAGTAATGATCAATTAAACCCCACTCATTAGGGGGAGGAGCTCTGTTGTACTCCCAATGAATTAATGAAATTCTTCTTCTTCTCAATCCACTTATTGTATCTAAGGGAAAGCCTTTGTGCTTCATAGATCCAATCAGTTTGAGGCTTATCTCTCACAATTCTCTTGATCAATACACTCTTAGTTGGTATGTGATATGTAACCTCTTTGAGTTGAGATCCTGAAGGTTGTCTGGCTTGTGGATTAGAAATTGAGCTTCACCTCTTCTCATGAACAATTAGATTAAGAGATTGACGGTTGATTGTGTTAAGGGAAATTGAGTTGCCAAGAGATTGGAATTCAATTATTGACAATCCGCCATAGATCTACTTCATATGATTGAGAAGGAGTAAGACCCATTGATTCAAGAGGAATCAATATCTCCAATCCCTTATGTTTTCTATCTTTATTTTCCGTCATTTACTTTCTTGTACTTTATTTCCTTGCACTTTTACTTCGTGCATTTTACTTTTCTTGCTCTTTAATTTTCCAGTACTTTATTTTCTTGCACTTTACATTTATGTCATTTACTTTTCTTGCACTTTATTGCTTTTATTTAATTTCCAGTCATTTACATTTCATGTTTACTCATCATTCAACTATGTTTGTCTAACTAGAATAATCAACTTACTATTGATTGCTTTATCCTTTAATCCTCGTGGGATCGACCTAACTCTTGTGAGTTTTATTACTTGATACGACCCGGTATACTTGTCGGTAGTTATGCGGAATTAATTTTTTTCGGTATCAAGTTTTTGGCACCGTTGCCAGGGATTGATTTAGATTGACAATGATTAAGTTGGTGGTACTCTATATTAAACACTTTTCTTTTAAGTACACTAACTGTTTGACACTTTGTGTCACCTAACTCTAACAACACTCTAGCACTAGAGTGTTCATTTTTTTCAACTTGTTTTGTTTGTGTTTGTTTATGCCAGGAGGAAGAAAATTAGGATCAACTTCCTTTGATTCTAAGCCAGAGAGAACCTTCTTGAGACTAAGAAAAGAAGCAAGAGGGAAGGGAGTAGTTGGTAAAGAGGAATTGGAAGAAGATCAAGTCATGGAGGATGATATGCACAACCCACCTGAGGAGGTTGCCAACAATAATGGCCAACCTGCCAGGAGAGTGTTAGCCTCTTACACCATTCCTAATCTCAGAAATTGTAGAAGCAGCATACTCACACCTAATGTTCATGCAAATAACTTTGAGCTGAAACTTCAACTCATCACTCTTGTCCAAATCAATTGCTCTTATGGAAGAGGCCCCTTGAAGACCTTAATCAACACTTGTCTATTTTTTTTGAGAATTTGTAAAATAGTCAAGACAAATGGGGTGCATCCTGACATATACAAGTTGCTTTTATTCCTATTCTCTCTAAGGGACAAAGCATTCCAATGGCTGGAAACCTTTCCCAAAGAGAGCATCACTAATTGGGATGAGTTGGTGAGCAAGTTATTAGCTAAATTTTACCCACCTTAGAGGATTATCAAGATGAAAATAAAGGTCCAAACCTTCAGGAAAATGGAGGGGGAGTCATTATATGAAGCCTGGGAGAGGTACAAGGCTTTGATGAGAAGATGCCCCCTGACATGTTCAATGATTGGGTGAGACTTGAATCTGGAAGCAAGGAGAGCACTGGACTACTCTTCAAGAGGATCACTGGTGCACAAATTATGAATCACGCTTTTCACAACTCGTACCACTAACCAGCAAGTGCACTGGGTCGTCCAAGTAATACCTTACGTGAGTAAGGGTCGAATCCCACGAGATCTAAAATGTCATGAGATACAAAATAAGTCTCTAAAAGTTGTTTAAATTCTAAACTAGCAGCCTAGGTTTACAAAAAATGAGTAAACTATGATGGATGATGCAGAGATCCACTTCTGGGGCCCACTTGGTGTGTGTTGGGCTGAGACTTAAGTAATTCACGTGCAGAGGCCATTTGTGGAGTTGAACGCCAGTTTTTATGCCAGTTTGGGCGTTCAACTCCAGCTTTTGATCCTTTTCTGGCGCTGGACGCCAGAATTGGGCAGAGAACTGGCATTGACGCCAGTTTACGTCGTCTATTCTTGTGCAAAGTATGGACTATTATATATTGCTGGAAAGCCCTAGATGTCTACTTTCCAACGCGATTGGAAGCATGCCGTTTCGAGTTTTGTAGCTCTAGAAAATCTACTTTGAGTGCAGGGAGGTCAAAATCCAACAGCATCAGCAGTCCTTTTTCAGCCTGAATCAGATTTTTGCTCAGCTCCTTCAATTTCAGCCAGAAAAATATCTGAAATTACAGAAAAATACACAACTCATAGTAAAGTCTAGAAATATGAATTTTTCCTAAAAACTAATGAAAATAGACTAAAAACTAACTAGAACATACTCAAAACTATATGAAATTAACCCCAAAAAGCGTATAAAATATCCGCTCATCACAACACCAAACTTAAACTGTTGCTTGTCCTCAAGCAACTAGATAAATAAAATAGAAGACTATTAGGTTAAGAAGCAATAATATCTCAGAGTTTTTGATTGAAGCTCAGATTCTAATTAGATGAGCGGGACTAGTAGCTTTTTGCTTCTGAACAGTTTTGGCATCTCACTTTATCCATTGAAGCTCAGAGTGATTGGCATCTGTAGGAACTTAGAATTCAGATAGTGTTATTGATTCTCTTAGTTCAGTGTGATGATTCTTGAACACAGCTTCTTTATGAGTCTTGGCCGTGGCCCTAAGCACTTTGTTTTCCAGTATTACCACCGGATACATAAATGCCACAGACACATAAATGGGTGAACCTTTTCAGATTGTGACTCAGCTTTGCTAAAATCCCCAATTAGAGGTGTCCAGAGTTCTTAAGCACACTCTTCTTTTTGCTTTGGACCTTGACTTTAACCGCTCAGTCTCAAGTTTTCACTTGACACCTTCACGACACAAGCACATGGTTAGGGACAGCTTGGTTTAGCCGCTTAGGCCAGGATTTTATTCCTTCTTGGCCCTCCTATCCACTGATGCTCAAAGCCTTGGGATCCTTTTTATTACCCTTGCCTTTTGGTTTTAAGGGCTATTGGCTTTTTCTACTTGCTTTTTCTTTTTCTTTCTTCTCTTTTTTTTTTTTTTTGCAAGCTTTGTTCTTTGCTGCTTTTTCTTGCTTCAAGAATCATTTTTATGATTTTTCAGATTATCAATAACATGTCTCATGTTCATCATTCTTTCAAGAGCTAACATATTTAACAGTCTTAAGCAACGGGACACCCTTTGTGTTGGTGGTCCACCTGGCTCCAGGGATACATATGTCCTCTAGAATCCTATCCAGGTCAATGTTTACTCTCATCATCCTCCTGTTGAAGGAGTCTGGATCATCCTTTAGCTGAGGTAGCTTTAAGATCTCCCTGATCTTGTCAGGGGTGGTATGAACAATCTTTCCTCTGACCATGGTCCGAAATTCATAGAACGGGAAACGTCTCAGAGATCTCAAGAAAGGGGAGGGATGTCCCTTCCACTGGCTCTATCCGGGACAGATGATCAACCACTTGGTTCTCTGTCCCTTTTCTGTCTCTTATTTCTATATCAAACTCTTGTGAATGTTGTTTTCTCTTTATCCTGGGGATCTACTGCAATCTGGTTATAGCCTGAGTAGCCATCCAAAAAGTAGTAATAATCATGACCTGCTAGTCTTTCTAGCATCTGGTCTATGAATGGCAAAGGAAAATCATCCTTTCTGGTGGCTGTATTGAGCCTTCTGTAGTCAATACACATGCGCCACCCCGTAACTGTTCTTGTAGGAACCAGTTCATTTTTTTCATTATGAATCACTGTCA
>NC_029793.2:129652644-129654552 GCF_000816755.2 Arachis ipaensis | reverse complement strand
TTCAACTTAAACTCATCATCATTGATTCTCAGGGTTATTTCCCCTTGTTGGACATCAATGAGGGTTCGTCCAGTTGCTAGGAAGGGTCTTCCTAGAATGAGAGTAGCACTCTTGTGCTCCTCCATTTCCAGCACAACAAAGTCAGTGGGAAAGAAGAATGGCCCAACTCTGACAATCATGTCTTCAATCACGCCTGAGGGGTATTTAGTAGAACCATCAGCAAGTTGGAGACATATCCGGGTTGGTTTAACTGTTTCAGTTAAGCCAAGCTTTCTGATAGTGGATGCAGGTATTAGGTTGATGCTTGCCCCAAGATCGCATAAAGCTGTCTTGGTGCAATTACCTTCTAATATGCATGGTATCAGAAAACTCCCAGGGTCTTTAAGCTTTTCAGGAAAGCTTTTCAGAATGACTGCACTGCATTCTTCAGTGAGGAGAACTCTTTCTGTTTCTCTCCAATCCTTTTTATGACTCAAGATCTCTTTCATGAACTTGGCATAAGAAGGTATTTGTTCAAGTGCTTCTGCAAATGGAATCTTTATTTCAAGAGTCCTGAGATAGTCTGCAAAGCGAGCAAATTGCTTATCCTGCTCCTCTTTCCAGAGTTTTTGAGGATAAGGTATCTTGGCTTTATATTCTTCAACCTTAGTTGTTGCAGGTTTATCGCCTACAGAAGTGGTTGAAGAAGCCTTTTTAGAGGGGTTGATATCAGCATTTGTGTGTGTCTGATCCCTCACTGGCAATTGAGTGTCAGAGTTAGAAACTGGAGTGTCTGTTCCTGGCGTCTGAACGCCAGAATTGTGCCCATTTTGGGTGTTCAGCGCCAGATCTTGCCCAAGTTGGGCGTTCAACGCCAGATCCTTGCCCATTTCTGGCGTTGAACGCCAGTTTTGCCTTGTTTCTGGCGTTGAACGCCAGTTTTGGGCATGGTCTGGGCGTTCAGCGCCAGCCTTCCAACAATTTTCTGGCATTTTAGTGCCAGAATTATTTTTTCCTGGGCTCTTATTGTCCTCAGGTAAATTTTGGGTGGTTTGCTCATTTCTTAGCTTTTTGCTGCCTTGAAGTGGGGTATTTAATGTTTTCCCACTTCTTAGTTGAACTGCTTGGCATTCTTCTGCTATTTGCTTTGACAGCTGCTGCTTTGTTTGCTTAAACTGTTCGTCCATATGTATATTAGCCATCCTTGTCTAGACATCCTGATCTATTTCTTTATCATGTACTGTGTCAGCAATTTGTAAAAATTGTGCCAGAAACTCTGTAAGTTCTTCCTATGGAAGACCGGAATACTGGCAGCTTTGCTGCACCATGATAATGAGCTGAGGCTTCAACTCAAAGCTACTGACTCCAATGGAGGGTATGCAGATACTACTCCCATATGAAGCAGTAGAGGGGTTAGAATATGACCCCAGAGTCCTCCTGAACTGTTCATTTCCGCTTAGGTCCATGATGGAGAAAGGGAGATGATGTAAAATAGAAAAAATATTTTTATTTATTTATTTATTAATTTATTTTGAAAATAAAATAAATCAAAATAAAATAAATAAAAATGAGTAAAAGATTTTCGAAAAAGGGAGGAGAGAGAAAGTGGTTAGGAAGTTTTGAAAAGGATATGATGATTTTTGAAAAAAGTTTTAAAATTTAAAAAAAAATCTGAATTTTAAAGGAAATTTTCGAAAAAATGTTTAAAAATGGAGAGAAAAAATATTTTTGAATTTAAAGAGGAGAGAGAAAAACAATAAGATAGCACAAGATTTAAAATTTTTAGATCTGATGCTCCTTGTTTTCGAAAATTTTTAAGGGAAAAACACTAAGGAACACCAAACTTAAAATTTTTTAGAAAACCAAAATAAATTTTCGAAATTTTTTTTTTTTTGAAAAATCAACAAGAAAACACCAAACTTAAAGTTT
>NC_029793.2:129645477-129652635 GCF_000816755.2 Arachis ipaensis | reverse complement strand
GATATAGAACGGAGGTGGTTGTCAGGCACACGTTCATGGTTCGAGAAAGGTGATGAGTGTCACAGATCATCACCTTCATCACAGTTAAGCGCGAATGAACATCTTAGATAGGAACAAGCGTGTTTGAATGGAAAACAGAAATACTTGCATTAATTCATCGAGACACAGCAGAGCTCCTCACCCCCAACAATGGGGTTTAGAGACTCATGCCGTCAGAGAATACAAAGTTGAGATCTAAAATGTCATGAGATACAAAATAAGTCTCTAAAAGTTGTTTAAATACTAAACTAGCAGCCTAGGTTTACAAAAAATGAGTAAACTATGATGGATGATGCAGAGATCCACTTCTGGGGCCCACTTGGTGTGTGTTGGGCTGAGACTTAAGTAATTCACGTGTAGAGACCATTTGTGGAGTTGAACGCCAGTTTTTATGCCAGTTTGGGCATTCAACTCCAGCTTTTGATCCTTTTCTAGCGCTGGACGCTAGAATTGGGCAGAGAACTGGCGTTGAACGCCAGTTTACGTCCTCTATTCTTGTGCAAAGTATAAACTATTATATATTGCTGGAAAGCCCTGGATGTCTACTTTCCAACGCAATTAGAAGCATGCCGTTTCGAGTTTTGTAGCTCCAGAAAATGCACTTTGAGTGCAGGGAGGTCAGAATCCAACAGCATCAGCAGTCCTTTTTCAGCCTGAATCAGATTTTTGCTCAGCTCCTTCAATTTCAGCCAGAAAAATACCTGAAATTATAGAAAAACACACAACTCATAGTAAAGTCCAGAAATATTAATTTTTCCTAAAAACTAATGAAAATAGACTAAAAACTAACTAGAACATACTCAAAACTATATGAAATTAACCCCAAAAAGCGTATAAAATATCCGCTCATCAATCACTCCAAATGATGAAGACCCCTGAAGAGGCACAAGATCTCATAGACATTGTGGCAAATAATCAATATTTTTACTCTTCAGAGAGGCACAATAACACGACTCAAAAGAAGGGAGTAATGGAGTTAGAGAGTGTAGATGCTATTCTAGCACAGAACAAGATCATGCACCAACAAATCCAGCAACAGATGGAGATGATGGCTAAGAGAATGGATGGATTGCAGCTAGCAGCTGTAAGCACACAAAGTCAAGCTCAAGGCTCAAATGGATGGAACCAATCCGAAGAAGGTTTTGGGTCATTCAACTATGAGCCACAAAGCCCTGAGCAAGTGCAATACATGAACAACACCTCAAGCTCTTTCCAAAATGACTTCCATGGTTATACATACAACCCATCTTGGATGAATCATCCTAACTTGAGGTGGGGTGACAACCAGAATCAAGGACAAAGAAACTCCAACTCTAACAACTTCCGCAACACAAACAATAAGTACCAACCACCCACTAATAACAACCAATACAGAAAACCCCAAAACACACATTTTCAACATCACAACACTCCACAAATGCCTCAGAATAACTACCCCACAACTTCATCTAACCACTCTTCAAATGGCTCCAACAATTTCCATCAACAAACTTCACACCCCACACAACCACAACCCCAACCAGAGGCCCAAAGAATTTCCAACTTATAAGCAACACTGGATAAATTCATGAAGAATCAAGATGCTACAGTGAAGAACCTTGAAAGGCAAATAGGCCAGATGGCCAAGTAAATCACTGAGAATCCAACAAATGCCTTTTCCAGTGACACAATTTCTAACCCACAAGAGGAATGCAAGGCTACAAAGTGGGAAAAGTGCAATGCAATTACATTAAGCAGTAAGGAGGTTTTGGAAAAAGAAGCCACCATTTAAGAAGAGCATGACAGAGAAGTTCCAAAAGAGAAGATAGAGAAAAGGAGCGAGCAGGATCACAAGACCAAAGACTCACTAACCTTAGAGGAAGATAAGAACACCCTTGAAGTACAGTTACAAGAGAAGAAGGAAGAGGTGAAACCATGTGTCCCCAAGCTTCCAAATTCTCAAAGTTCTAAGGGAAAAGACAAGGAGAAATAATACTCCAAATTCCTAGAGGTTTTCAAAATACTCCACATCAACCTTCCTTTCATAGAAGCTTTTGCACAGATGCCATTATATGCTAAGTTTATGAAGGAACTGCTGTCAAAGAAAAGGTCCTTGGAAGAAAGACAACTTGTGGTGTTGACAAAAGAGTATAGTGCTATCATCCAAAGGACTCTCCCAATGAAAAAAAATGATCCTGGAAGTTTTCATATTCCTTGTACCATAGGAAACATAACAATTGAGAAGTCATTGTGTGACCTTGGTGCAAGTATAAACCTGATGCCTCTGTCTCTCATGAAAAAACTCCAAATTCATGAATTGAGATCTACACGGATAGCTCTCCAAATGGCTGACAAATCTATCAAGCAAGCACTTGGGGTGGTGGAGAATGTACTGGTGAAAGTAGGGAAGTTTTTCCTTCCAGCTGACTTTGTGATCCTTGACATGGAGGAGGATTACAAAACCCCTATCATCTTGGGAAGACCCTTCCTAGCTACAGGAAGAGCACTGATAGATGTTGAAAGAGGAGAATTGATGCTAAGAGTGCTTGATGAGCATCTAGTAGTCAATGTCTTCAAGAATTTGCAAGAGCCTACCCAAGAAAAGGAATGCATGAAGATTGATGATGGATATCCAAAATGGAAAGAGACATCCAAGGAGTTACCTCTAGAATCCCTAAGCCCATTCTTGGAGGGGAAGAAAGAAGCTGAAGAAAAGCAAAAAGCTCAGGGAGTCAGAGAAACCAAAGAAGATCCACAAGCAAAACTCTCAATTGTGACAATCAACAAGGAAGTTCCTGAAATTGAGCCTACCAAGAAAGAAGCACCATTTAAAAAGGGGAAGAATCCTAAAAAGAAGGTGCCAAGAAGTTGGAGGAATAAAAAAATCCCAACTGAAGGCTTTTCACCTGGGGATAAGGTGATGTTGAGCTACCAATCAAGGGAGGAACCTCCACAAATGTTTGAATGTTACATAGTGACCAAGATCCTATCACTATAGCATGCTGAGATAATCACAGAAAGCACTGGAAGAAAGCTCACTGTGAGAGGGGAAAAGCTGAGGCACTATGAGCATCAACCACCTTAAAAGGGGACAACCGTCAAGCTAATGACGTTAAAGAAGCGCTTCATGGGAGGTAACCCATGTTTAATATCCTTTCATTTTATGTTTTATTAGTTAGCAATAAATTAGTTTTCATTGTGAATTCGAAATCCTAAAAATAATTTAATGCATGATTATGAAAAACCTGCATGAAGCATATGGTAAACATCAAGTTTGGTGTGCCCAGAGGCACCCTAAGATAGGCTCATAAAACATTCAATATGTATATCTTAGGAATCCAATTATTCATTCTTGCTCCACACCACCAAAAACTAAGTTTGGTGTTCCACATATGCACAATTTTTCGGAATTAATGTTTAAGGACTCGAATCACATGAAAACAATTAGTCTGGTTTAGTTTTTTATAAATTTGAAAAACAGTCAAAATCTTTTGTTTTCCCGTCATGAGCTCTAAATATAATTTTGAATTGTGTTTTGAAGGGTAAATCTTAAAGAATGATTTATGGAAGTGATCAATGAAGCTAAGGGTTCACTTACTTTTGACAATGGAGCTAGGAACTTCTAGCACTTATGGCAACTTATCACATGCACCTTGGAATCCGCTCTTTGGGAAGCGCAACTCTGTATGCAATGGCTAGTCAATTTTGTCTTATCTCCTCTCATGATGGCCGAACTCAACCACCCCAACTACATACATTCCGAATCCTTGTCCTCATTTCCCACAACATACACACCACTTGATCCCCCATAACATTGATCTCAACCATTCATTATGAACACCCCCCACCTATAAATACTTGAGCCACCCGAACTCACACTCTATCTCCTTTGCATTCATATTTTACTTCTTGCTTCCTTATTCCAATCCCCAAGTCTCACATTCTTGCCTTCATATTCTAAGCCCTTGCTTCCATACTCCATTCGGCCACTTACCTCATATTAAGTCCACTTGCTTGCTCTCTCCTCATTTAACACTCTTCAACATATTCAACACTCTCCTTGACTTCAACTCATCCTCATGGCCACTTCCTCTAGGAACAAGAACAACAAAGGGAAACAAGTAGTAGAGCAACCCGAGTTAGAGGGAGGAAGAATCACATCTCACTTCCACCAACGACAATTCTATGGCTGGATGATCAAGAAGGAAGCAATCCCCGAAGCACCTTTCAACCTTGAAAGTATGTTCTCTTCAATGAGGTAAGAGATTAAAAAGAGGAGGTGGGAACATCTGTGTAATCCACCAACATGGGTTAGCTTAAGGTTGGTTTAGGTTCTATGCCAAAACTGTCAGAGAACATGAAGGCGATCCACCCTTCAAAAGCTATGTACGAGGGGTGGAAGTGGACTTTAGTCCTAAGTCCATAAAGAGGGTTCTTAAGATTAAAAGGAGAGCTGATACGGAATTTATAACCCACAAACTAACCGGCAAGTGCACCGGGTCGTACCAAGTAGTACCTCAAGTGAATGAGGATCGATCCCACGAGGATTGATGGACTAAGCAACAATGATTGCGTGATTTCTTATTTAGACAAATAGAAAATGGTGTTTTGAGAGTTCAAAAGCAGTAAATTCAGAATATCAAAAAACAAACAGTAAACGTGTTGTGAAATATATGAGTAAAATAGTTAAGGCTTTAGAGATATTTTTTCCGGATTAACTTTTCTTACCAAATTTTTAATCTTGCAAGATTCAATTCATGGCAAACTATATGTGACTAAACCCTAATTCCTTAGACCTTTTTAGTCTCCTCTAACCTTCATCAACCGCCAATTCTTTGGTCACTTGATTCCAATAAGATGGTTAAGTTCAAATCTAGTTTATGTGCCACATAAACCTTAATTACCCAAATATAAGAGGATTATATGTCACGTATCCCGTTAAGTCCAATAATTAGTGATTCAGGAGAATTTGTTTTCAAGTTGTTGTTCAGGTAAAGAGCTTTTCCAAGTTTTACAAGAACTCAAATAAAATAAGGGTCATACTTCTGTTCCACTCAGATTCATAAGATAAAGAACGAAACAATTCTTGAAATTGAAATCAATACATGGATTAAAATAGAGAAGTAATATTAGTAATCCATAGAATAAATAGAGCTCCTAACCTTAACAGTGGAAGTTTAGTTGCTCATGGCTCAGAGAGAAAACTAGGGTTCTGAAAAACTGTAAATTGCGGAATGAGGTATGAGAGAAGAGACGAGCTCGAAGGGCTGATTCTTTTCCCTTTTTATATCTAATCCTAATTAATATAAAATGTATTTTCTAAAACTAAATAATATCTTTTCCTATTTATAAATAAAATAAAATTTTAATCAAAAGAAATAAATAATATCTTCGACTTCTCCTTTATCATGCGCTGGGACCACTTCTTTAATTTGGGCTGGCGCCTAACTTGGAAAATCCCAAGTTAGGCGCCACTATGGCAGCATGGATTTGAATTGTTTTGCTTCAACTGGTGCCTAACTTGGATAATCCCAAGTTAGGCGTCACCCTACCCGTATGGTATTGGCGTGTATGTTCTCATTTGGCACCTAACTTGGAGAATCCCAAGTTAGGCACCACCAAGGCTGTATAGTCTGAGAGAAAAGCATATATTATTATATATCATTGGAAAGCTCTGAAAGTTAGCTTTCCAATGCCACTGAGGTCACGTCAATCAAACCTCTGTAGCTCAAGTTATGTCCGTTAGAGTGCAAGGAGCTCATGGTTGACAGCATCATTTACCTTCTGCTCTTTTTCTACAAAACTCCGTCAAATCCATCTGAATACTACTTAAAATAAAAAGAATTGCACACAACTCAAAGTAGCATTCATATTGGCTAAAAGGTATTTAAATCTTGATTAAACATAACAATTCGAATGCAAATTCACTAGAAAAAGATAGAAAAGATGCTCACGCATCACAACACCAAACTTGAATTGTTGCTTGTCCTCAAGCAACCAAAACTAATATAACTTAAAGTGGGGTTTATACATTGTAGTTCTGAATAGTTTTGGCATCTCACTATCCTTTGAATCAGAGGAATGTCACTGTCATTTGGAATTAGAGTCCGGATAATATTATGAATTCTTTGGCCTTTTTACTTCGGATTAATCCTTGAACACAGCAAATTTTCTTTCATTCTCTTTTCTTTGGTGCTTTGCACCTTGAGCCTAGCCGTGACTTTAAATGCTTTTTCTCAAGCTTTACTTGACACAAAAACACCACAAGCACTTAACCGGGGAACTTTCTTTTAGTTCTGATTTTTCTTTCAGTTACTCCCAGACAGTGGTGCTCAAAGCCTTTGGCATACTCTATTAAATGCACTTGATCTCGACTCTTAGTACTCTGTCTCAAGGATTACTTGACACATTTACACCACAAGCATATGACTAGGAAAATAACTCTTTGAGCTTTTAATCATATTTGTCCTTCCTAGTCATTGATGCTCAGAGTCTTGGACCCTACTTTTTTTTATTTCCTTTTGCTATTTCTTTTGCTTCAAGGATTAAGCTTTTGTTTACTTCAGAGAATTCATAATAGTTCTCTAAATTCTTCTTCCTCATGCATCAACATCTTTTGATTCAAATTTAAATATGCACTGTTCTTATCATGCATTCAGAATTATAGATAATACTACCACATCTAAGTAAATAAGACTACTATTTAATATAACTCAATTTCTCATGTAATACATCACTTCTTTTTCTTTTTCTCTTTGGATTCAAGATCAGTGAGCGGTACATGAGACAACTCTTCAATTAAAAGATAAATAACTGAAGTTTTAGAATAACAGAATTAAACTAGAACCTAGGACTTAGAATCACTAAAGATCATGCAGACATGCAAGTAAAATAGCATAAAACAGGAATATAACATAATAAAAACGGAAGGAAATAGAATGAAGGGAACTCAACCACCTCAGTTATTCTGGTGGCCATCTCATTCCTCAGGTTATGCTCCTTCATGAAGATGCTTCCCCTCCCTTTGGTGTCATTGATGATAGGATAACAGAGAGTTTGTTCGACCTAACACCAAACTTAAAAGTTTGCTTGTCCTCAAGCAAAAAAAAAAAAAAACTGAAAAAGGGGGACATGAAAAAA
>NC_029793.2:129622320-129645060 GCF_000816755.2 Arachis ipaensis | reverse complement strand
GGGAGGTATTAGTCAAAGAAATTTTGGGGAAGGAATCGATTGGAAGGTGAAAAAGGTTTGAATGGGATTGGAAAGGCAAAAAATAAGGGAAAGGAAATATGTGCAGGGGTGGGGACCGAATCAAGAGATATTGCTCTGGAAATCATATGATTTGTTTTGGGTTTGATGCACTTGGCGCCAAACTTAAAGGTTGGGAAGTTAGATTTGGAACCACCGGAAGGCAAAGCCTCCTGCCATGCCTAACTTCATGAGATGTGCACCTAACTTTGCTGGTTGCCTGAATTGAAATTTCCTCCTGCGCCTCATGTGACGCCTAACTTTAAGAATGTGAAGTTAGGCGCCAAGCCTCTAGTAGAGAACCCCAAATTGCACGCATGACTGGCGCCTAAATTCACAAAAGTAAAGTTAGGTGCCACCCCTCCCGAAAGCTCCTCTAAAATTGGCCTTCATGTGGCGCCTAAATTCAGAATTTGAAGTTAGGCGCCGCCCTGTCCACAGCAAACTTCTCCAGGGTGTCTGATGAGCGGATATTTTATACGCTTTTTGGCATCATTTTCATATAGTTTTCATTATGTTTTGTTTAAGTTTCATTCTATTTTCATAGGTTTTAGTGAAAAATTCTTATTTTTGGATTCTACTTTGAGTTTGTGTGTTTTATGATGATTTCACGTATTTCTGGCTAAAATTGAGGAGTTTTGACAAAGTCTGATTCAGACACAGAGAAAGGACTGCAGATGCTGTCAGGATCTAACCTCCATGTACTCGAATGAGCATTTCTGGAGCTATGGAAGTCCAAATGGCACGCTCTCAATCTCTATGAAAAGCTAACATTCAGGGCTTTCTAGAAATATATAATAGTTTATACTTTAATTTGGAAATGAATGCCCAAAATTGGTGTTCAACGCCATCTACCAGCCTCATTCCTGGCGTCCAACGCCCAAAGAGGGTAGCTAGCGTCCAACGACCAAAAGGGAGTCCCAAGGCAGTGTTCAACGCCCCTAAGAGGTACTAGCTCGTGGAGACACTCCAAGCTCAGTCCAAACACTCACCAAGTGGGCCCGGAAAGTGAATTTTCGCACTACAAGACTAGCTTATCTTATTTTCTGTAATTCTTAGTTATCAGATTAGTATATACAGGAAGAGATCACCCTTGTTTAAAAAACTTTTGATCTTCTTCTTCCCCCACTTTATTTTTGAACATCACATTGTACAGTAAGAGTCACTAACCTCCTAAGGTTAAGGTTAGGAGCTTTGCTAATTCTTATGAATTAATAATATCACTATTCTACTTCAATCTATGCTTGATTTTCTTCTAAGATGTATCTTTGTTCTTCATCCTAACGAATTGGGAGCGTAACTTGATCGTCATTCCTATTCACATGGGTTCTTGCGAGTCCTTGACGGGATATTACTGAACCACAAGCTTGATTATACATCTCTTAGACGATTAATCCACGGCTTCGTTGGGGACTTCTCGAGACATCAGTTCAGTTGAGGTGCGGCGCGATTAGGGATTTTGTGGTATAGACTAGAATCCAAGGAGCAGCGTTCTCTAATTTGGAAGATCTGACCTTGTCTGTGGCGCTTTGAGTAGGATCACCAAGGGAATGGACTTCTAGAGCTTCACCCTCGTTCAGATTGGATGACCACTGACCCGGCGTTTGATCTGAAGCAGAGGAGATTAATGACCGCTGACCCGACATTAATCATTTACAGCCTGCCATGGAATGAATCAACTAGAAGTTGGAGTAGATGATGAGAAAAGTTGATCCAGAAGGAAGAAGCATCTCCGAAGCCTCAACCGATCTCATACCATTGACTTCACACCTATCTAGTAACATTTTATTTATTTATCTATTTTATGTGTTTTCTCGTGACAACTATATTTTCTATCCGCCTGACTAAGATTTGCAAGAAAACCACTGCTTGCTCAAACCAACAATCTCCGTGGGATCGAACCTCACTCACCTGAGGTATTACTTGGACGACCCGGTATACCTGCCGGTCTATCTGTGCGAAATGTGCAGAGTCAGTTTTGTGCACCATATTTTTGGTGCCGTTGTCGGGGATCGCTCGGATTTGACAAACTACCGGATTATCTTGCTGCTTAGAGTATGTACTTTTTAACTGGTTTATCTCATGACTTTTGTTTTTCTTTTTCAAAAAAAAAAAACTTTTTCAAAATTCATCTTTTCTTTATCTTTTGTTTGAGTTTAGTTTCAATTCTTAAGTTTGGTGTCATGTGTGTGTTCTTTATTTTCTTTAAATTTTTGAATTTGTTCTTGAGTGTTCTTCTTGGTATTCAAGTTGTTCTTGTTTCTTTTCTGGTTTTAATCTTAAAAATTCTTAAGTTTGCTGTCTTTTGGTGTTTTTCTTTTTAATTTTCGAAAATCAGTATCCTTTCATCTAAAAATTTTAAGTTTGGTGTCTTTTAGTTGTTTTTCTCTTTTCTTAATTTTCAAAAAAAAAAATTATCTTATCTTTCTTCAAATTTTCGAAAATCTTGCTTTTTTTATTTTGATTTAAAAAAATTAAAGTTTAGTGTTTTCTTGTTAGTAAAGTCAAAATTAAAATTTCAAATATTATCTTTTTAAATCTTTTCAAATCTTTTCTTTTAATTTGATTCTTTCCTATCTTATCTTTCTTTTAAAATTTTAAAATTTAAAACTTTTTCAAATCATTATCTTATCTTATCTTAATTTTAAATTTTAAATTCAAATCTTTTCAAAATTCAAAAACTTTTCAAATCTTCACCATATGTTATCTTTTCAAACTTATTTTCAAATATTTATCTTATCTTGTTTCAATTTCAAAATTTAAAATTAAATCTTTTTCAAATCTTTTCAATTCTTATCTTATCTTGCTCACTTTTCTTTTCAATTTTAAATTTCAAAATTTTAAAATCAAATCTTTTTCAAATCTCCTATCTTATCTTATTTTCAAATCTTTCTTAATTAGTTACTTGTTTTCTCTCTTTTCTTTTTTGAAAATCATCTTTCAATTTTCAAATCTTTTTAATTAATTAGCTTTTAATTTTCTTCTTGTTTTTTGAATTCAATTAATAAAGAAAATAAAAACAAAAACGTTTTAATTTTAGTTTTTTTTTACTTATTAAATTTTTGAATTCCTCTATCCTTTTATTCGAATTCTTCATCTCATTCTTCTATCTTCATTCTTCTTTCTTCTTCATATCTCACAGGGAGTTCTCTATCCTTTGACATAGAAACTCCCATTCTCTTTCTTTCTTGTTTATGATCAGGAACAGGGATAAAGAACCTCTCTTTGATCCTGATCCTGAACCTGAGAGGACCCTAAGGAAGTGTTTACAAGTTAAAGCATAACACTCCAGAAGAGACCTCACAGAACTTTTTGAACAAGAAACTGAAAATACAAATATGGCAGCCGAGCAGAATAATGGAGGAGATGCAAGGAAGGTCCTTGGTAACTTTGCTGCACCATCTTCTAACTTCTATGGAAGAAGTATCTCCATACCTGCTATTAGAGCAAATAACTTTGAGCTTAAACCTTAGTTAGTCTCTCTAATGCAACAGAATTGCAAATTTCGTAGACTTCCACTAGAAGATCGACATCAATTCTTATCTGAATTTCTGTAAATCTGTGATACTGTTAAGACTAATGGAGTGGATCCTGAGGTCTACAGACTTATGCTTTTCCGCTTTGCTATCAGAGACAGAGCTAGGATATGGTTGGATTCTCAACCCAAAGAAAGCCTAGACTCTTGGAAAAAGTTGGTCAATGCCTTCTTGGTCAAGTTCTTTCTACCTCAAAAGATGAGCAAGCGGAGGGTGGAAGTTTAAACCTTGAGACAAAAAGAGGGTGAATCTCTCTATGAAGCTTGGGAAAGATACAAGCAAATGATCAAGAGGTGTCCTCCTGACATGCTCTTAGAATGGACTATCCTAGGTATCTTCTATGGTGACTATCTGAGATGTCCAAGATGTCATTGGACTATTCTGCTGGTGGATCACTCCACTTCAAAAAAATGCCTACTGAGGCACAGGAACTCATTGAAATGGTTACTAACAACTAATTCATGTACACTTCTGAGAGAGACCCTGTGACCAATGGGGTAGCTCTGAAGAAAGGAGTTCTAGAGGTTGACACTCTGAATGCCATATTGGCTCAGAACAAGATCTTGACCCAACAGGTCAATATGATCTCTCGACATTTGACTGGAGTGCAACCTACAGCTGGCAACACTCAAGACACCTCCTATGATGGAGATGCCTATGATCCAGATCAACCCATGATGGAAGAGGTGAATTACATGGGAGAAACCTATGGAAACACCTACAACTCCTCATGGAGGAATCGTCCTAACCTTTCATGGAAGGATCAACAGAAGCCTCAGCAAGGCTTCAACAACAGACCACTATTCCCACCTTCTCAGCAACAGATGGAGACATCTAAGCAGAGCCTTTCTGACTTAGCAACCATAGTGTAACACTCTAATTACCCTAAGCCTTACCTCTAGTCATAAAGCAAAAGTTAATCAGAGGTTACAACAATTCTAAGGCTTATACCTATTAATATAAAAGAAATTAATATATTCTAGAAGCCCGATGAAGGATTAAGCTCAAAAATAGAATTAAAAAAGCGCGAAACATTCACACGAATCTAACGCGTAAGATACAAGATACAGATGCAAAAGAATAGAACAGATATAGATATAAGAATATAATAATCATAGGGAACTAGCCGCGGCTTGTGGAGTTTAAGTCGACTAGTTACAAACAAAAAAATGCAGAGTTATAGAGTTAAAACAGCTTATACAACTTATCTCTCAAGTAAGCCTCTAAGGCCACAAAGATAAATATACAAGAGGTGAGAGAATACTACAATAAAATTCAAACAAAAATAAATAAGGAAGGAACCATACTCCGCTCTGTCACCATATCCGCAATTTCACCAAGGTGAATTACGACCTGCATCTGAAAAACAACAACAACAAAGTATGGAATGAGAACCGGAGGTTCTCAGTATGGTAACAGTGCCCAATAATGTAAGATGTAAGGCTCTGGGACGCCGAAGGCAATCCTAGAACTTCACATCGAACACGGATATTCAAGCTTAGAACAAAATATAATTAACGTAAACCTTAAACAATAAACAGGGTTTTCTAAACTTAAAGGATTCTAACTAATACTAATCACACCGCTGTATCCCATAGCCTCTACCAACCTAACCTCCGTGCGATCCCATCGCCACCGCTTACCTAACCTCCTCAGCATCAGACAATCACAATTAATGCAAACAAGTAAAACACAGATAATATTCATTTATAACAAGTAGTTCAAGAACCAAGTAGGCATGTTATACAATTAGGCAAGCTCAAGTAAATAAAGCAAGCAAGCATACAGAAGATGCATATGATGAATGTCTGTCCTATTGGCTGTGATATCACATGTCGGTTATAATGCCAAACCCAACAAAAAATCCGGTCGACAACTCCCGGATTAGTCTCTCTATTGCGCATAAGAAGGAACAATTTTGAGGGATGAGTGCCCTACCACCTTCTCCTTTCAGAGAGAAACATTCCGAGGGAGCATGCCCTACCACCTTCCTCTGGTTGCCGCATGATTCTGTGGGTTAGTGCCCTACCAACTTGCAATCAGAGAGAAATCGCATTTTCAGGAGGAATAATTCCGAGGGATGAGTGCCCTGCCACCTTCTTCTTTCAGAGGGAAAATTCCGAGGGAGCGTGCCCTACCACCTTCCTCTGGTTGCGAGAAATATAAGTGAGAAGCCCAGTTTCAACTCTCACATCTGAACGTAGGCGGGAGACTGCCACGGCCCATACGACGGATAACAGAACATATCATAATCACAAATTCAATCTCAGAGGCCAGTGCTCACATCACCCTTCCACTCATACTCATCACAACCATCATCAATTCATAAGTTCCATTCCGAACTCCTTAGTTCATTAGTTTCTCAAATTCGTTGTCAGCAATCCCCATATTTACCACTCTTCCTTCTCTCTCAACCAACTCATTCTCACTACACCAGAAACCTAAACCTCTGTTTGCTAACTTTTCAAAGTAAAATCCAAATTAAACCTCCTAGGACCTTTCCCATGTTTCAGTGCCCAAAAATAAGCCCAAGAGTCTTAAAATGGTGTCATAGAAGTATACAATCTTGTTGGGAAAGTGAAATAGTTTAAAAACAAAGTTTAAGTTATAAAACAGGACGTGTGTGTACGCACAAGGGTGTGCGTGCGCACGCCCAAAAGATCTTTAAGATGTTTGCGTACGCATAATGGTGTGCGTACGCACAGGCATTAACTTTCCCAACTTGTGCGAGCGCACAGGTTGTAAAACTTCATTGGATACATGCGCGCACAGGTCGTGCTAGCGCTCTTACCAGCAGGCCTTTCCCCGCTTGTGTGTGCGCACATGTTTAAAAATTTACAGGATTGTGCGTGCGCACAAGGCTGTGCGTGCGCACATACCAGAAATCACAAAATTCTGCAACTCTGCAGAATTTCAGATTTTGACACCAATCTTTGAAAGATCATAACTTCCTCTACAAAAATCCAAATCTTACAATAAGCTTCAATTTTAAACAAAATTCAACCAATTTTGAAAACTGAGGCATAAGTTATGATCAGACAAAGTTTACCAAAAACTAACTTTTACCAAAAGTCTCAAAACCTCAACTTACCAACATTTCCAACCAAAATCCAACCAAAACCACTTCAAACTTCAATTTCCATTATAATCTACCCTTTATAACATATTATACCATTCTCAACTATCAAACCTCAAACATATGATACCAAATTCAATCCTCCACCAACACTTTCCTCAATCATAATTCAATCAATACTAAACATCAAAATCACATGCAATTAAACATACACCCAAAACATTCAATCCTATCTTAAGGTCTACTAGCCTAAGTTTCCAGAAACATTACATATTACATAAAGAAAACCGAAATCATACCTTGTCCGATTCCCAAATGCATCAAACACCAAAACGAAGCCCCCAAGCTTGATCCAAAGCCTCAACCAACTCCAACAAACACCAAGACTCAATCTAACATCATATATATCACCAAAATCAAAACCTAGAAACCACAACATACAACACTACAAGGGTTTATGAGCAACTTACCTTGTCCAAAGAGGGTTGGGGTAATTTCCAACAATTACCCACTACTAGAGATCACCTAAACAAGCAAAACCACAAAACTTGTTCAAAACCAAAGCCAAAAACGTGCAGAAAGTTAGGGCAGGAAACTGGTGCTTGGGTTGCGAGCTCTTACCAAAAAAGTATAAATATAAATAAAGAGCTCGTTAAGAGCTTCGCGTGGCCTCAAACGGCTCATCAATCGAAGCTCCGTAGCTCAAGATATGGCTCCCGAAAGGTGGATGTGAATAGTGTCACCCACCCTCACCTCTCTTCTCTCTCAATCCGAGCTCTCTCTCATTTTGGGGGAGGAAATGAGCTGAAAATCTTATTTAATGAGCTTATATATGTTGGGCGTTGGACCCGGTTTGGGCTCGGTCCAACCCGTTAGCGTTTTTAGCCCGTTTGGCCCACTTTGGGCCAAAACCTTTAAAATTAGCGTTCGGTTTTCAATTCTAAATTATTTTTATCCTTTCAAAACAATAAATAAATTTTCATAAATCTTATTTTTCAAAATATGTGGTATTGGACAGGCTAGGGCCGGTACTGCCAGCTTAAGTGCCAGTACGCATTTTTACAAAACTTTTCGAAACAGATATATTTTCCAGCTCAGAAAATCTTATTGAAATCAAATTTCACCTTTTTATTTTCAAATTAAAAATTCTAAATTTTGAATCTATTCCGGGAACTAAAATTATTTTATTAAAACGGTTTTACGTGAAAAACCCTGGTTGTGATAAAGAAGATGCATATGATGAATGTCTATCCTATTGGCTGTGATATCACATGTCGGTTATAATGCCAAACCCGACAGAAAATCCGGTCGACAACTCCCGTATTAGTCTCTATATTGCGCATACAGAGGAATAATTCTGAGGGATGAGTGCCCTACCACCTTTTCCTTTCAGAGGGAAACATTCCGAGGGAGCGTGCCCTACCACCTTTCTCTGGTTGCCGCATGATTCCGTGGGTTAGTGCCCTACCACCTTGTAATCAGAGAGAAATCGCATTTTCAGGAGGAATAATTCCGAGGGATGAGTGCCCTACCACCTTCTCCTTTCAGAGGGAAACATTCAGAGAGAGCGTTCCCTACCACCTTCCTCTTGTTGCGAGAAATATGAGTGAGAAGCCCAGCTTCAACTCTCACATCCGAACGTAGGTGGGAGACTGCCACAGCCCTTACGACGGATAACAGAACATATCATAATCACAAATTCAATCTCAGAGGCCAGTGCTCACAGCACCCTTCCATTCATACTCATCACAACCATCATCAATTCATATGTTCCATTCCGAACTCTTTAGTTCATCAGTTTCTCAAATTCGTTGTCAGCAATCCCTATATTTACCACTCTTCCTTCTCTCTCAACCAACTCATCCTCACTACACCAGAAATCTAAACCTCCGTTTGCTAACTTTTCAAAGTAAAACCCAATTTAAACCTCCTAGGATCTTTTCCATGTTCCAGTGCCCAAAAATAATCCCAAGGGTCTTAAAATGGTGTCATAGAAGTAAACAATCTTGTTGCAAAAGTGAAATAGTATAAAAACAAAGTTTAAGATATAAAACAGGACATGTGCGTACGCACAAAGGTGTGCGTGCGCACGCCCAGAAGATCTTTAGATGTGTGCGTACGCACAGGCATTAACTTTCCCAACTTGTGTGTGCGCACAGGGATGTGCGTGCGCACAGGTTGTAAAACTTCATTGGATATGTGCGCGCACAGATCGTGCTAGCGCTCTTACCAGCAGGCCTTTCCCCGCTTGTAAGTGTGCACAGGGCTGTGCGTGCGCATAGGTTTAAAAATTTACAGGGTTGTGCGTGTGCACAAGGCTGTGCGTGCGCACATACCAGAATTCACAAAATTCTGCAACTCTGCAGAATTTTAGATTTTGACACCAATCTTTGAATGATCATAACTTCCTCTACAAAAATCCAAATCTTACAAACTTTATACCGATTTGAAGAGTTTTCAATAAGCTTCAATTTCAAACAAAATTCAACCAATTTTGAAAACTGAGGCATAAGTTATGATCAAACAAATTTTACCAAAAACCAACTTTTACCAAAAGTCTCAAAACCTCAACATACCAACATTTCCAACCAAAACCCAACCAAAACCACTTCAAACTCTAATTTCCATCATAATCTACCCTTTATAACATATTATACCATTCTCAACCATCAAACCTCAAACATATGATACCAAAGTCAATCCTCCACCAACACTTTCCTCAATCATAATTCAATCAATACTAAACATCAAAATCACATGCAATTAAACATATACCCAATCATAATTACATAAAGGAAACTAAAACCATACCTTGGCCGATTCTCAAACGTACCAAACACCAAAAACGAAGCCACCTAGCTTGATCCAAAGTCTCAACCAACTCCAACAAACACCAAGACTCAATCGAACATCATATATATCACCAAAATCAAAACCTAGAAACCACAACATACAACACTACAAGGGTTTATGAGCAACTTACCTTGTCCAAAGAGGGTTGGGTAATTTCCAATAATTACCAGCTACTAGAGATCACCTAAAAAAGCAAAACTACAAAACTTGCTCAAAACCAAACCCAAAAATACGCAGAAAGTTAGGGCAGGAAACTGGTGCTTGGGTTTCGAGCTCTTACCATAAAACAATAAATAGAAACGAAGAGCTCGTCGAGAGTTTTGCGTGGCCACAAATGACTCGTCAATCGAAGCTCCGTAGCTCAAGATATGGCTCCCGAAAGGTGGATGTGAATAGTGTCTCCCATCCTCACCTCTCTTCTCTCTCAATCCGAGCTCTCTCTCATTTTGGGGGAGGAAATGAGCTGAAAATCTCATTTAATGAGCTTATATATGTTGGGCCTTGGGTCCGTTTTGGGCCCGGTCTAACCCGTTAGCGTTTTTAGCCCGTTTGCCCCACGTTGGGCCAAAACCTTTAAAATTAGCGCCCGATTTTCAATTCTAAATTATTTTTATCCTTTCAAAATAATAAATCAATTTTCAAAAATCTTATTTTTCAAAATATGTAGTATTGGACAGGCTAGAGATGGTACTGCCAGCTTAAGCGCCAGTACGCATTTTTACAAAACTTTTCAAAACAGATATATTTTCCAGCTCAGAAAAATTTATTGAAATCAAATTTCACCTTTTTATTTTCAAATTAAAACTTCTAAATTTTGAATCTATTCTGGGCGCTAAGATTATTTTATTAAAATGGTTTTATGTGAAAAACCCCGGTTCTTACACATAATCTCAGAACTCTCTAAGACTACTCACAGTTTCATAATAGAAACTAGGTCCTCCATCAGAAATCTGGAGGTACAAGTTGATCAGTTGAGCAAGAGAATCCTTGAGACTCCTCCTAACACTCTTCCCAGTAATACTAAAGTAAACCCAAGAGAAGAGTGCAAGGCCATCACTGTAGAAGCTGAGGCCGAATCAGAAGAGGATTCTCTGGCGTTGAATGCCGGTAAGGAAGTCCTTACTGGGCGTTCAACGCCCAAGGAAGCACCATCA
The DNA here is from genome assembly GCF_000816755.2 of Arachis ipaensis. Classification (NCBI taxonomy): domain Eukaryota; kingdom Viridiplantae; phylum Streptophyta; class Magnoliopsida; order Fabales; family Fabaceae; genus Arachis; species Arachis ipaensis. The sequence goes on along the minus strand of NC_029793.2, from coordinate 129,634,384 downwards.
CTGGCATTGAACGCCAGTAAGGAAGGCCTTATTCGGCGTTCAACGCCCATAGAAGCACCATTACTGGCGTTGAACGCCAGTAAGGAAGGCCTTACTGGGCGTTCAATGCCCAAGGCAGCACAAAAGCTGGCATTGAACGCAAGTAAAAGGATACAAGCTAGGCGTTCAATGCCCAAAGAGACATAAGTCCTGGCATTGGACGCTACAATAGGAGTAGTTAGATACCCAAAGTCCACTAAGGATCCTCCTATTGAAGAATTAATGGAACCCAAGGTTCATGAGGAGCCCATTGAAGTTCCCTTGAATGCTTGGTTGAAGATCATAGAATTTGAAGAGTACTCTTCCTCTGATGAGGAAGAGGAAACTAGGGAAGAGCAAGTTGCTCGATACCTAGGAATTATGATGAAACTGAATGCCAAGTTATTTGGCACAGATACATTGGAGGTAGAACCTCCAGTGCTAACCAAGGAACTCAATGCCTTGGTTTAGCAGAAGCTACCTCAGAAGAAGCCGGATCCCGGACGCTTCTTAATTCCTTGCACCATAGGTACCATGACCTTTGATAAGGCTCTGTGTGGCCTAGAGTCAAGCATAAACCTCATGTCTCTCTCTGTAATGGAGAGGTTGGGAATCTTTGAGGTACAAGCTGTAAGAATCTCACTAGAGATGGCAGACAAGTCAATAAAAAAGGCTTATAGTTTGGTAGAGGATGTCTTAGTAAAGGTGGAGATCCTTTACATCCCTGCTGATTTTATAATCCTAGATATTGGGGAGGAAGAGGATGAATCCATCATCCTTAGAAGACCTTTCCTAGCTACAACCAAGGCTGTGATTGATGTAGACAGAGGAGAACTAGTCCTGCAATTAGATGAAGACTGTCTTGTGTTCAAGGTTCATAAACCTCATTCCACCTCAGTTGAAGGAAGCACCACTAACAAAAATGAAGTGCTTCAACCACTACTCTCAGTACAGAGCCTAACAGAGCCCTCAGACACCAATTCTAAGTTTGGTGTGGGGCAACCATCATCAAGCTTTGAGAGGAATGGCAGTAAGAAAGTGCCCAAGGGCTAGAGGGATAAGAAAATTCCCACTGAAGGCCTCTCACCTGGTATGAGAGTTATCTTCACTAACAATCCAGTCATCCCACACACTGTAAACAGGATCCTGTCTCTAGAATATGTAGAACTTATCCATGAGAGCACAGGCAAGAAGTTCACTATAAGGGACAAATTTCTGAGCCACTATCCATCTCCGTAAGGAGCTAACTGTCAAGCTAGTGACGTTAAAAAAGTGCTTGTTGGGAGGCAACCCAACCATAATTAAAGTTATTTCTGATTTTCATTAAGTTTATTTGAGTTATATCAGTTTAATTTTCATATTTGTTTAACTTTGTGATCATGTACAGTAGTTAGAATAGAAACAGAAACAGTCAGAGCTGAAAATAGAACACCCTGGAGCAGAGACCTTACTGGCGTTGAACGCCAGACAAGGGGGCCAGAGTGGGCGTTCAACGCCCATGAGGAGCAACATTACTGGCATTGAATGCCAGCCAGGGAGCATGAATCTAGCATTGAACACTAATCAGAGAACATGAAGTTGGCGTTGAACGCCAGCCACAGGGCAGAGACTGGGCATTCAATGCCTGAACAGAGGTAGAGACCTGGTGTTGAACGCTAGGAAGGAGCACAGAGCTGGCATTGAACACCAGCCTGGATCAGGAGCTAGGCGTTCAACGCCCACAAGGGGCAGGGAACTTGAATTCCCTAGCCCCTCAGGATCAGTGGGTCCCACAGAATCTCCACTTATCCCACCTTCTTCTCTCTCTTACTTTCACTCTTCCCCACACACTCTTCCCCATAAAACCTTAACCCAATCACATCCGTATCTCTTCCCAAAACCATCATAACTCCCACCAACACCCACCCACTTCAAATTCAAAAATTTCCCACCCAATTTCCACCCATTAATTGGAACCCTAACCCATCCTACCCTTATAAATACCCCTTCTTCCTCCATCACTTCACCACACCTTTCATACACTAAAGCCCCACTTGGCCGAATTCTCCTTTCCCCCTTTCTCTAGCAATTCTCTTCTTCTTCTAATCTTTTCTTCTTATTTTGCTCAAGGACGAGCAAAGCTTTTAATTTTGATGTTGGAAAAGCCTTGCTTTTTGCTTTCCATTCACACTTATGGCACCCAAAGTCGGAGAATCCTATAGAAAGAGGAAAGGGAAAGCAGTTGCTTCCACCGCCAAACCTTGGAAGATGGAGAGATTCATCACCCAAAGCCCATCAAGACCACTTCTCTGAAGTAGTGGCAAAGAAGGGGTGATCCCTGAAGTCTCCTTTAGGCTAAAAAAGAATGAGTACTCGGAGATCTGATGAGAAATCTGGAGGAGATATTGGGAAGTCCTAACCAATCCTATTTCGAAAGTTGGAATCTTGATGGTGCAAGAGTTCTATGATAATACATGGGTCACTAAAAATCATGACACTAGTGTGAACCCACATTCCAAAAATTCGAGCACCATGGTCCGAGGGCGACCCTTGGATTTCAGCCCAGAAAGTGTAAGTTTGGCGCTGCATTTGCCAATAATGTAAGGAGACCCACATCCTTACACTAGGAAAGTCAATTTTGATCAAAGGCTAGACCAAGTCCTTTCAGACATTTGTGTGGAAGGAGCTCAATAGAAGAGGGATACTCTAGGCAAGCCTATCCAACTGAGAAGGCTTGACCTCAAGCCTGTAGCTAGAGGATGGTTGGAATTTATCTAAAGCTCTATCATCCCTACTAGCAATTGGTCAAAAGTGACCATTGATAGAGCCATCATGATTCATCGCATCATAATTAGAAGTGAGGTGGAGGTACATGAGGTAATACCTCAAGAGTTGTACAAAAAGGCTAAAAAGCCTTCCACCTTAGCAAGGTTGGCTTTTCCCCACATTATATGTCATCTATGCAATTCAGCTGGAATTGTCATAGAAGGAGATATTCCCATTGAGGAAAACAATCCCATCACTAAAAGAAGGATGGTTCAACCAAGAGAGCCTACACATGTACCTCAACAAGAGCGTGAGGAGCTGCCTCAACAAGAAATCCCTGAGATGCCTTAAGGGATGCATTTTCCTCCCTAAGGCTACTGGGACCAATTGCACACTTCTCTAGAAGAATTAAGCTCCAACATGGACCAACTGAGGATAGGACATCAAGAGCACTCGACCATCCTCTATAAAATAAGAGAAGACCAAAGGGTCATGAGAGAAGATCAAAGAGCCATGAGGGAAGAGCAACAAAGGCAGGGCATGACATAGAAGAAATCAAGCAGTCCATTAGATCCTCCAGAAGGAGTAGTAGCCGCCATCACTAAGGTGGATTCGTTCCCTTAATCCCCTGTTGCCTATGTTATTTTTCTGTTTTCCATGTATTTTGTCTTATTGTCTGTTTCTAGTGCATGATCATCTTTATGTCTTAAAGTTATGAAATATTCCATGCATCTTTCACCTTGTTTAAAAGAAAAATTTTATTTGAAAAAGAAAAGTAAGATGCATGAATTTCGAGTTATATATTAAGAATAGTTCAATTATTTGATGTGGTGGCATTGCTTTTGCTTTCTGAATGCATGAATGAATAGTGCATATTTGATGTTGGAGTTAAGAATGTTGGCTCTTGAAAGAATAAGGATAAAAGTGAAGTATTATTGGTAATCTGAAAAATCCAAAAATTGATTCTTGAAGTAAGAAAAAGTAGCAAAAAGCAATAAAAGAAAAAAATATTCATATGCGAAAAAAAAGAAATAAAAAGAAGAAAAAGCCAATAGCTCTTTAAATCAAAAAGCAAGAGCAAGGATCCAAGGCTTTGAGCATCAATAGTTAGGAGGGCCTAAAAGAAACACAATCTTGGCCTAAACAGTTCAAGTGAGCTGCTTCCCTAACTATATGCTTGTGGTGCGAAGGTGTCAAGTGAAAAGCTTGAGACTGAGCAGTTAAGGTCGTGATCCAAAGCAGAAGAGTGTGCTTAAGAACTCTGGACACCACTAGCTGGGGATTCTAACAAAGCTGAATTACAATCCTAAGGGGTTCACCCAGTTAAGTGTCTGTGGCATTTATGTATCTGGTGGTAATACTGGAAAACAAAGCGCTTAGGGTCACGGCCAAGACTCAAAAGAAGCTGTGTTCAAGAATAAAAAAGAACTAAACTAGGAGAATCAATAGTATCATCTGGATTCTAAGTTCTTAAAGATGCCAATTATTCTGAGCCTCAATAGAAAGTGAGATGCCAAAACTATTCAGAAGGAAAAAGCTGCTAGTCCCGCTCATCTAATTGAAACTGAGCTTCATTGAGAACTCTGACATTCATTGTATCCTTCTCTTATTTTTAATCCTACTTTGTTTTTGGTTGCTTAGGGACAAGCAACAGTTTAAGTTTTGTGTTCTGATGAGCGGATATTTTATACGCTTTTTGGCATCATTTTCATATAGTTTTCATTATGTTTTGTTTGAGTTTCATTCTATTTTCATAGGTTTTAGTTCAAAATTCATACTTTTGGATTCTACTTTGAGTTCTTTTTTTATTTATGATGATTTCAGGTATTTTCTTACTGAAATTAGGGAGTTTTGACAAAGTCTGATTCTGAGACAGAGAAAGGACTGCAGATGCTGTTAGGATCTGACCTCCATGCACTCGAAGGAGCATTTCTATAGCTACAGAAGTCCAAATGGTGCGCTTTTAACGGCTATGAAAAGCTAACATCCAGGACTTTCTAGAAATATATAATAGTTTATACTTTGCTTTGTAAATGAAGGCCCAAAACCGGCATTCAACTCCAGCCACCATCCCCATTCCTGGCGTCCAACGCCCAAGAGGGGGTAGCTGGCGTCCAACGCCCAAAAGGGAGTCCCAAGCCAGCGTTCAACGCCCCTAAGAGGTACTAGCTCGTAGAGACACTCCAAGCTCAGTCCAAACACTCACCAAGTGGGCCCGAAAAAAGGATTTTCACACTACAAGACTAGCTTATCTTATTTTCTATAATTCTTAGTTATCAGATTAGTATATATAGGAAGAAATCACCCTTGTTTAAAAAACTTTTGATCTTTTTCTTCCCCCACTTTATTTTCGAACATCACATTGTACAGTATGAGTCACTAACCTCCTAAGGTTAAGGTTAGGAGCTTTGCTGATTCTTATGAATTAATAATATCACTATTCTACTTCAATCTATGCTTGATTCTATTCTAAGATGTATCTTCATTCTTCATCCTAACGAATTGGGAGTGTAACTTGACCGTCATCCCTATTCACATGGGTTCTTGCGAGTCCTTGACGGGATAATAATAAACCACAAGCTTGATTATGCATCTCTTAGACGGCTAATCTATGGCTTCGTTGGGGACTTCTCGAGACATCAGTTCAGTCATGATGCGGGGCGATTTGGGCCTTTGTGGCATAGGCTAGAATCCAAGGAGCAGCATTCTCTGATCCAGAAGATTCGACCTTGTCTGTGGTACTTTGAGTAGGATCACCAAGGGCATGGACTGCTAGAGCTTCACCCTCATTCAAATTGGATGACCGCTAACCTGGCGTTTGATCTGAAGCAGAGGAGATTAATGACCGCTGACCCGACGTCAATCATTTACAGCCTGCCATGGAATGAATCAAGCAGAAGTTGGAGTAGATGGTGAGAAAAGTTGATCCAGAAGGAAGAAGCATCTCTGAAGCCTCAACCAATCTCATACCATTGACTTCACACTTATCCAGTAACGTTTTATTTATTTATCTGTTTTATGCGTTTTCTCGTGACAACTATATTTTCTATCCGCCTGACTAAGATCTGTAAGATAACCACTGCTTGCTCAAACCAACAATCTCGGTGGGATCGACCCTCACTCACTTGAGGTATTACTTGGACGACCCGGTATACTTGCCGGTCTATCTGTGCGGAACGTGTGGAGTCAGTTTTGTGCACCAATGTCTGAAACTCTGTTTAAATGCACCTGTTTCTGTTCTAATCACTCTACATGATCCAAATACACATAAAACACAGGAAAAATAGTAGAAACTAAAAAAACTAATTAAGTTAAAAATAAAAAAATCAAAATAAAAATCAAACTTAAGGATACAAAAATATCGGGTTACCTCCCGACAAGCGCTTCTTTACTGCCACTAGCTTGACGGTCAGCTCCTCTATGGAGGAGGATCATAGGGGCTCATCTTTTTACCCCTCACTATAAACTTCTTTCCTATGCTCTCATGGATCGACTCTATATGCTCAAGAGATAGGATCCTGTTCACTGTATGAGGCAGGATTGGGCATGCAGTGAATACCACCTTCATTCCTGGGGAGAAGTCTTCAGTAGGAATCTTTTTATTTCTCCATCCTCTAGGTACTTTCTTCTTTTTGAGAACCTCCTCTTGGTGGATGATGCATTCCCGACACCAAACTTAGGTTTGATATCAGAGGGAATTTCGTTGATTGTCACCAAAGGAGGTTTGAGCTGCAGATTCTGTTCTGCATCATCAGGGGGTTCTTGAAGGTTTGGATTAATAAGCTCAGTCTGCATGCACCTCTCTTCTACACCAGATGAGTGCATATTTTTGAAGACATGAAACACCAGTTGCTCATTATGCACTCTAAGCACTAATTCACTTTTTTCCACATCAATTAGAGCTCTCCCAGTGGCTAGGAATGGTCTTCCTAGGATTATAGAGGCTTTTTCATCTTCCCCCATGTCAAAAATCACAAAATCTGCTGGGAGGAAGAACTTACCCACCTTGACCAAAATGTTCTCCACTATTCCATGTGCATGCTTCAAAGATTTGTCTGCCATTTGTAATGCTATCCTTGTTGGTTGTTCCTCTTTGATTTGTAGCTCCTTCGTCACAGACAAGGGCATTAAATTGATGCTTGCTCCCAGATCACATAAGGATTTCTCAAAGGTAGTGCTCCCAATAGTACATGGAATTTGAAAGCTCCCTGGATCGGGCATCTTCCTTAGCAAGTTATCCTGAATTATGGCACTACATTCCTTGGTCAGGACCACTATCTCATCTCCCTTTAAAGGCTTCTTCTTGGATAACAACTCCTTCATGAACTTGACATAGAGAGGCATTTGCTCCAAAACTTCAGCAAAAAGAATATTAATTTGTAACTTCCTGAAAACTTCCAGGAACTTTGAAAACTGCTTGTCCTTGGTCTCCTTTTGAAGTCTCTGAGGATATGGCATCTTAGGCTTGTACTCAGAAGCTTTAGGCATTGTCAGATGTGTGTCAATAGTGATTGGAAAAGGATTGTCTGCACGCCTAGGTGGGGCGTGTTCAACCTCCTCCTTTTTCTCCTCCGGAACTTTTTTTTCAACTGGCTCCTCAGTAACTTGTGCTTCCATACTTGCCATTTGTCCACTTATCACGGTGACGGCCTTGCACTCCTCTCTTGGATTTGGAATTGTGTTACCAGAAAGGCTATTAGTGGTCTTCTGATCAATTTCATTAACTTTTGTGGCTAATTGACCCATCTGAACCTCCAAGTTCTTGATTGATGCTCTGGTTTTCTGTATAAAGCTTATTACCAGAGATTCTAAATCAGTAGTCTTCTGAGACTGAGGAGTTGCTTGCTGAGATGACTGAAACTGGTGGTTATTAAAATTATTCGAATGGAAAATACTCTGAGAATTGTTGAAATTCTATGACCTCTGAGGTTGCTCTCTCTACCCAAGATTTGGGTGATTTCTCCATCCCGAATTAAAGGTCTTGGCATATGGGTCATTATTGGGATTTCTAGGAGTATTTCCCATATAGTTGACCTATTCAGGAGGAAATTGAGTATCATAATTCTCACCTGGATTAAATCCACCATTCATGTCATATGAAGCCTCTTGAGGAGCATTATGAGCATTGACAGCTAAAACTTGCATCCCACTCAAGTGTTGAGTAAGCATACTAATCTGTTAAGACATAACCTTGTTTTGAGCAAGAATAGCATCTGAGGTCTCCACTTCCAAAACTCCTTTCTTCTGAGGAGCCCCAGAGTTCACAATATTCCTATCAGAAGAGTAAAGATATTAGTTGTTAGCAACCAACTCAATAAGCTCAGCAGTCTCTTCAGGCGTTTTCTTCATGTGTAATGAACCACCTACAGAGTTGTCTAAACAGATTTTGACCATTTCACAGAGGCCCTCATAAAAGATCTCTAGCTTAGTCTACTCAGAAAACATGTTAGGAGGGCATTTCCTGGTCATCAGCTTGTACCTCTTCTAGGCTTCATAGAGGTTCTCACCTTCTTTCTGCCTGAAGGTCTAAACATCCACCTTTAGCTTAGTTAGCTTCTCTGGTGGGAAGAATTTGGACAATAATCCAGTGACTACCTTATTCCAAGTGTCCAGGATCTCCTTGGGCTGAGAATCTAAAGACAGCTTTGCTCTGTCCCTCACAGCAAATGGAAAGAGCATGAGCTTGTAAACCTCAGGATTCACTCTATTTATTTTCACAATGTCCCAAATTTGCAGGAAGTTAGAGATGAATTGGTTTAGATCTTCCTGCGGGAATCCATGATACTGACAGTTTCGCTGCACCAGAGTGACAAACTGAGGTTTCAGCTCAAAGTTGTTTGCAGCTATAGGAGGCACCACAATACTGTTCCCATAGAAATTTGGATTGGGAGCAGTGTATGAACCAAGCCCTTCTAGGTTATTCATTCTCATTATAATTTACCACATTGGCATTAACAACATGATTAGGATCCATAATGGACTCTGCAGCTTCCTTTTCAAAGGTCTCACTGAGATTTTCACTAGCTTTGTAAAGCCTAGCTTGTTGTAAGCTGATGACCGGAATTTACACAACATAAATTCCTCCGGCAAGTATACCGGATCGCCAAGTAATAACTCACTGTTGAGTGAGGTCGATCCCACAGGGATTGATGGATTAAGCAACTTTAGTTAAATGGTATCTCTAGTCAAACTAATAATTGATGATTTTGGGTGATTAACTCAACAGAAAAGTAAATAGCATAGAAAGTAAAAGTGATGAATCTAAATGACTGAATAAAAAAGGGTTGAAAGTAAATTGCAAAATAGTAAAGAACTGAAACTTAAATGGAAAGAAAGTAAAGACAAGAATGTAAAGGACAAGGAAATGTAAATTGCATGAAAGTAAAAAGGATTATGGGTAATGGGAATTAAAAGAAACTAGAAAGGTAGAAGAATTAAAGTGAGGAAATATAATGGGTAAGATTCATTAGGGATCGGAGATATTATGATCCTTCATGAATCAATGGGTCTCAACTTCATTCTCAATCATATGAAGTGGATCTATGGCGGATTGTAAATAATTGAATTCCAATCCCTTGGTAACTCAATTTCTCTTAACACAATCAATTGCCAATCTCTTAATCTAATTGTTCATGAGAAGAGGTTAAGCTCAAATTTCTAATCCATAAGCCACACAACTCTTAGGATCTCAATTCAAAGAGGTTATATGTCACGTACCAACTAAAAATGTGTTGATCAAAAGAGTTATGAGGGAGAAGCTTCAAACTGAATTCTATGATCCCTTTCTCAAGGCTCACATAGAGATTCAATTAGATCCAAACCCCCTCTCGGTAGTGAATGGATCTATAAAGCACAAAAGCTTTCCCTTAGCTACAACAAGCGGATTGAGAAGAAGAAGAATTGCATAAATTCATTAGAATTATAATAGAGCTCCTCCCCCTAATGAGTGGGGATTTAGTTGATGATTGCTCTCAAGAAACTTGAAAGAAATAAAAAATGTGATGAGCGGATATTTTATACGCTTTTTGGCATCATTTTCATATAGTTTTTGGTATGTTTGTTTAAGTTTTATTAAGTTTTTATAGGTTTTAGTGCAAAATTCACATTTTTTTATTCTACTTTGAGTTTGTGTCTTTTTATAAAATTTCAAGTATTTTTTGGCTGAAATTGAGGAGCTGGAGCAAAAGTCTGATTCAGAAACAGAGAAAGTACTGCAGATGCTGTCCAAATCTAACCTCCTTGCAGTTGAAAGAGATTTTATGGAGCTAAAAAATTCCAAATGGAGCGTTCTCAATGGCTATGGAAAGCTAACATCCAGAGCTTTCTAGCAACGTATAATAGTCCATACTTTACTTCAGAATTGAAGGCCCAAAACTAGCGTTCAACGCCAGCCTCCTGCCCTATTCTGGCGTGGAGAAGAGACCAGCGTCCAACACCCATAAAGGACCCTCTAGCCAGTGTTCAACGCCCTAGAGGCCTCCTAACACATGGATATCAATCAAGCTCAGCCCAAACACTCACCAAGTAGGCCCCAGAAGTGGATTTTAGCACTAAAAGACTATTTTACCCTTCCTATGTAATCATTAGTCATTAGCTTAGTATTTATTTGAGAACTTTTACAGACTCAAGGGTGGACCTATCATATTTTCGTTTATCATTTTATTTTCTATCAGTATGAGTTTCTAAACCTCTCTGGTTGAGGGGAGGAGCTCTGTTGAGTTTTATGAAGTAATAAAGTACTACTGTTCTATCTCAATACGTGTTTGTTTCTCTATTCTAAGATGTATATCCATTTTTCATCATTATAAATGCATTGAACCGGCACAAGGTTATCTCATTCTACATGGGTTCAGAGTGAGTCTTTCATCGGACAATGATGAACCACTAGCTTTGTCATACATCTCTTAGACGACTAATCCACGACTTCGTTGGGGACTTTGATAAACCACTATTTTATGGTTTATATTGTGTTTAATTATGTGGTTTTATCATGATCTTTACCCACTTATTCATTAAATAAGCATGCATTTATAATTCCTTCCTAAAGTTATTGCATGATTGAAAACTGGCTTCCTAGAGACTTTTAATTATGTATTTTATTTCTCCTTTATTCCATTCGATGCCGTGATCTGTGTGTTAAGTGTTTCAGGCTTTATAGGGCATGAATGAGTTAGAGATTGGAAAGGAAGCTTGCAAAAAATGGAAGGAACACAAGAAATTGAGGAGATGACCAGCGAGAAGCGACGCGGCCGCATGGATGACGCGACAGCGCGGAAGAGAGGAAATCGCAATGACACGGCCGCATAAATGACGTGGCCGCGCGAATTAGAAACTGCACAAGTGACGCGGAGGCGTGGACGACGCGCCCGCGTGGCAAAGCGAAACGCCGAATGACGCGTCCGCCTGAATGACACGTCCGCGTGACATGCGCGATCTGCATAATCTGCAGAATCGCTGGGGGCGATTTCGGGCCTTATTTTGACCCAGTTCTCGGCCCAGAAAAGCAGACTAGAGCTAGAGAACATGCAGAAACCGAAAACAACATTCATTCCGCATAGTTTTGGTTTTTAGATCTAGTTTTCCTCTCCTCTAGGTTTTCTCTCTACACATTCATAGTTTTTAGGATTTGTTATTTTCATTGTTTTTGCATTGGGATATTGAGAAGAGTTAGTGCCTCATCAAGACTTCGACATTCTAGTTCGTTCTCTTTACTTGTCTCGTACTCTTCCATGTTCCTTAATTTACTTAATTTTACTATTGGATTATTTTAGCATTTATTAATACAAGAATTACTTTTATTTTTAATTAATCTTTTGATCATTATTTATCATGTCTTTCTTTAATTCCCTTTCTTATGTTATGAATTTTACATTTACAATGAGCGAGTAGTTTCCTAACTTGATGGGGAGTTGATTGAAAGGAACCCTTGAGTTGGAATTCTCAAGAGAAAGATTGTAATTGGGTTTATTGTTGGATTGCTCTCTAGTCACTAACACCAATGCTCTTAAGAGCGAATTGGAACTTGTGGATAGAAATAGCATTCCAACTTGTTTAACTTTCCCTTACTTAGTGAGGGACAACTAAACATAATAACCCTCAATTGTCAATTAATCTTGAGAGTACTCCAACAAGAATAGGGCTTCCAGCTAATCAACTCCCAGTCAAGGCTTTTATTTAAATTTATATAAATTCTCAAATTTAGTTTTCTGCCATTCAACTCAAACCTTTTTGAAAACATCTGATTAATAAAATAGCACACTTTTCTGCAACTCGTTGGGAGACGACCTGGGATTCATACTCC
>NC_029793.2:129614834-129620791 GCF_000816755.2 Arachis ipaensis | reverse complement strand
TCTGCAACTCGTTGGGAGACGACCTGGGACTCATACTCCCAGTATTTTAATTTTAATTTCTGTGACACCCTTCTAAATTGATAAGCGGATTTCTGGTTGGTTGAGAACTATACTTGCAACGCATATTTTATAATCATTCTTAACTCGCCAATTTTCGCCCACATCAATTTTTGGTGCCGTTGCCGGGGAGTTGCAATAGAGTGCTAAAGTTATTGATTGGATTTTATTTATTTGCATTTTATTTTATTTTACTACTATGAACTGCTTGTTTCTTTTGTTGGATGACGCGTTCGCTTCCTGACCCAAGCTTGCTAGTATTCGATCCTGAGATTGAAAGAACTATTTCACGAATAAGGCAAGCTCGGCGTCGGTTAGTCCTTTCTGAGGGCGGATCTGAAATGTCACTTGAGAAAGAAATCAGCCCCCGTTCTACTGATTTGGTTGTTTTACGTGCAGGTAACACGGCAGCAGCCAGGAAAGTTACTATCCAGGAGGCCGGAGCCCCCGATTTTACAATGTAACCATTTCAAGCGCATCACCCAGTGGTGGCTACAGACTTTGAAATAAAGACCGCACTGCTCAATTTGATGCCCAAGTTTCATGGCTTGCCTGCTCAAGAGCCTATCAAGCACCTGAGAGATTTTCAAGCAGCCTGTTCTACTGTCAGGCGTGATGGTGCAGATGAAACTTCAATTTTGCTGAAAGCTTTCCCGTTTTCTCTTAAGGGGAAGGCAAGAGAGTGATACTACACTCAACCAGCAGCAATTGTATCCAACTGGGATACACTTAGAAGAAAATTCTTGGAAAAGTTCTTTCTAGCTGAAGTTACTGATAAACTGAGGAAAGATATTTCCATGATTGTTCAGGATGATTCTGAAACTCTCTATGAGTACTGGGAGTGCTTCAATAATCTTCTGGAAGCTTGCCCCCACCATATGATTGACAAGATAGTGTTACTCGGTTATGTCACACAGGGCATGAGGCCCCAAGATAAGACCACATTGGAAAGTGCTAGCAATGGGTCTATGAAAAAGTACAAGACCACAGATGAGGCATGACAATTGATCAGTGACTTAGCTGAATCTACTAGGAATCGCAGGCAGAAACAAGGCCATTCAAAAGCCGTTGCAGAAGTATCCTCTAGCAGAGAGACTGCTGCTTTAACTCAGAGTATCTGTGAAATAACCAACTTGCTGAAGCAGATGCAATTGAATCAACAACAAGTTCAGCAAGCTCAACCTTCTCCACCATAGCAAAACCAACAGCTAGTCCCACAAAGAGTTTGCGGAATCTATGCTGATTACAGCCATTATACTGACGAATGTCCACAGCTCCAGCAGGAAGACAACACCGTGGCAGCCACTCATAACTTTTATGACCGCCCCAACCAAGGGTACAATCAAGGTGGCAACTACAGCCATGGATGGCAGGACAATTCTAACCAGAATTGGTGGGATAACAACAACAACAACAACAGAGGAGGCAGAGATAATCAGGGGAATCAGAGGTAGAATAACAACAACAACAGGCAGCAGAACCAGTACCAGCCTTACAGAGCACCTCACCTGAGGCAATCCCAAGGACCACAGAATACCCAACAGCAGACCTCTCAAATTACCTATCCTTCTTCTTCTGCTAATGATGACTGATGAGAGAACTTTTGCATGGTCTAGAAATTTGCGGATAAATCCTCGTTGCAAGTATAGTGTCTAAACCTTAAAAAGTCCTTTCATACAAACGTTTTGGTTGTCACAAGTAACAAACCCCTTTAAAATTGATAACCGAGTATTTAAACCTCGGGTCGTCTTCTCAAGGAATTGCAGGGAAGTATGTTCTTATTATTGGTTATGAGTTTGTAAATTGGGGTTTTGGAGTTTGGGCAATGGGCACAGGTATATTTAAATAACAAGTAAAAAAAATTAACAATAATAGAATCTCTTAGCAAGGTATAAAGAACTGGAAGTCCTATCCTGGTTATCCTTATCAATTGTAATGAGAATTGGATTTTTCTCCCACTTTGTTAACCTCTAACTATGAAGGTAAGTTAAGTGGATGAATTAATTTTTATTCCTCAGGTCCTAGTCTTTCCTTGGGAAAGGATAGAGTTATTGAAACTCAAATTAATTCTTGAAGAATTCCAATTTTTAGTCAACAATGAGTTTGATAACTCAAGTGTCTCCAATGACTCAACCAAAGCCAAAAGGGAAAAATTCAAATTATTTATATAATAAATAAAAGAAAGCAATCATAAATCTGAAATACCTCAATTAGCACTAATAAAGATATCAAATGTAACATGGAAGAGTTCATAAATTAAATTAGAAAAATAAATAAAAGGAACATTGAACCTGGGATTGAGAGGCACTCCTAAAACTAAGAGAAATCCAAAATCCTAATCCTAAGAGAGAGGAGAGAACCTCTCTCTCTCTAAAAACTATATCTAAATCCTATAATTGTGAATGTGAAAGCTTGTTATTATGAATGGATGCATTCTCCCACTTTATAGCCTCTAATCTGTGTTTTCTGGGCCGTAAACTGGGTCGAAAACAGCCCAGAAATCACTGGAGAAGAAATCTGCCACGCTGGTTTTTCGTCACTGCGACGCGGCCGCATGGAGCACACGGTCGCGTCACCTAGCGTCTAGGAAACTATAATATATTATATATCATATCGAAGCCCCGGACGTTAGCTTTCCAACGGAACTGAAACCGCATTGTTTGGACCTCTGTAGCTAAAGTTATAGCCGTTTGAGTGCGAAGAGGTCAGGCTGGACAACTTAGCAATTTCTCCAACTTCTTGTATTCCTTCCACTTTTTCATTCTTCCTTTCCATCCTCTGAGCCATTCCTGCCCTGTAATCTCTGAAATCACTTAACACACATATCAAGGCATCTAATGGTGATAAGGGGAAATTAATTTTTGGTAATTAAAAGGCTCGGGAAGCAAGTTTCCAATTATAGAATAAAATTAGGAAGGAAATATAAAACCATGCAAATAGTATGAATAAGTGGGTAAATAGTTGATAAAATCCACTCAATTGAGCACAAGATAAACCATAAAATAGTGGTTTATCAATGACTTACTACAATCAATTGATTGGAGATAGCAGACCATAGAAAATAACATTAATGCCACTCTGAATGGTCTGAATGCTACTTTACAAACTCTTGTCTCACATATTGGTTCAATGAATAACCCCAATAATCAACCTTTGAGCTCCAGTGGAATTCCATCTCAACCATTACCCAATCCCAAGGGTGGTATTAATGCCATCACCCTAAGGTCCGGAACCACACTGCAGGAGAGGAACCAGGAGGAGCCAAGCTCACCAGAACACGCCTCAGCTGAAGAGGTAGTGGAAATAGAAGATGTTGAAGAAGAAGAAGGCATACAAGACATAGCTGAAAAAGAAGAAGCTCGACCACAGGAGGAAGCATCAAAAGGCGCAGACACTGCAGAAGACACCACTCCTATTCCATTTCCACAACTAGCAAGGAAGCCCAGGAAGCAGCTGGAACCTGATCCCAAAATAGTAGAGATATTCAAAAAGGTTGAGGTAACTATTCCTCTATTTGATGTTATTCAACAGGTACCTAAGTATGCAAAGTTTCTAAAAGATTTATGTATACATAAAGACAAAATTAATGAATTAGAGACTATTCCTTTAGGAAGTTCCATATCTGCTTTAATGGGAGGTTTACCTGAAAAGTGTAGTGACCCAGGTCCTTGTATAGTTAATTGTACTATTGGTGGTGTGATAATTTCTGACTGCATGTGTGATTTAGGAGCATGTGTGAGTATAATGCCTTTGTCTATATATGATGTTTTGAGGCTCCCTTCCTTAAAAAGGTCGGCAGGTCGTTTTGTGTTAGCAGATGAAAGCATTATCACAGTGGCTGGAGTTGCTGAAGATGTATTAGTGGGC
This sequence comes from Arachis ipaensis, assembly GCF_000816755.2. NCBI lineage: Eukaryota > Viridiplantae > Streptophyta > Magnoliopsida > Fabales > Fabaceae > Arachis > Arachis ipaensis. Next base: position 129,616,867 of record NC_029793.2, on the reverse strand, counting down.
ATTAAGGGGCTCACATTTCCCATTGATTTTTATATCCTGGAGATGCCCCAGAATGTCTCAGATAAGCCATCATCAATCCTACTCGGAAGACCATTCCTAAAGACCTCAAAGTTTAAATTAGATGCTTTCTCAGGAACATACTCTTTTGAAATAGATGCCCGAGTAGTGATCTTCAATCTGAATGGAGTTATGAAGCATCCTCCAAAGGATCATTCTATCCTCAAGTGTGACATTATAGATGAAACCGTGGCTGAAGTCCATCAGGAGGAATTTGAAGAGAAGCACACAGGACAAGGCCCAAGTGTGGGGACATTCTCAGAGGACAATGACAGTGCCCTACCACTGTTACCAGCTCCAGACAACCCAGAGCCTGAACATGATCAGAAGTTAGAATTAAAACCCCTTCCTCCACACCTCAAATATGCTTACCTTGAAGACGGGCAGAAGTTTCCGGTTATCATTGCAAGGGAACTCACTTCTCAATAGGAAGAGTAGCTATTTGGTGTGCTGAGGAGGCACAAGAAGGCAATTGGTTGGAGTTTGGCAGACATAGTAGGCATCAATCCTCAAGTCTGTGAGCATAGGATATTTTTAGAAGAGGGAGCAAGACCCGTCCGTCAACCCCAAAGAAGATTGAACCCCACTATCCTAGAGGTTGTCAAAAAGGAAGTGACCAGACTACTAGAGGCAGATATCATCTATCCCATCTCAGACAGTGAATGGGTAAGCCCAGTACAAGTGGTGCCAAAGAAGTCTGGAGTCACTGCAGTGAAGAATGAGCATGGAGAGCTCCTGACAACCAGAGTTCAGAATGCCTAAAGGGTCTGCATTGACTACAGACGCCTCAACCAAGCAACCCGTAAGGATCACTATCCTCTTCCATTCATTGATCAAATGCTGGATCGCCTGTCAGGTAAATCGCATTATTGTTTTTTAGATGGTTACACAAGTTATTTCCATATTCATATAGCTCCTGAGGATCAGGAAAAGACCACTTTTACATGTCCTTTTGGGACTTATGCTTACAAGAGAATGCCCTTTGGCTTGTGCAATGCACCAGCTACTTTCCAAAGGTGCATGATGATTCTTTTCTCTGATCTTATTGAGGACTGTATGGAGGTTTTTATGAATGATTTTAGTGTATACGGCGATTCCTTTAGCCTTTGCTTAGATGGTTTATCTAGAGTATTAGATAGATGTGTCAGTACAAACCTTGTATTAAATTTTGAAAAATGTCACTTTATGGTTAAACAAGGGATTGTACTAGGACATGTTGTGTCTAACACTGGCATTTCCGTAGATCCAGTAAAGGTGGATGTTATTTCTAGTTTACCTTACCCCTCTTCTGTGAGGGAGGTCCATTCTTTCCTTGGCCATGCAGGTTTTTACAGGAGATTCATTAAGGATTTCAGTAAGGTAGCACTTCCCCTATCCAGATTACTACAGAAAGATATTGAGTTCGAGTTCATTGAAAATTACAAATAAGCGTTTGATAAGTTGAAGACCGCACTGACTCAAGCCCCAATTGTAAGAGGACCAGACTGGAGCCAACCATTTGAAATAATGTGCGACGCTTCCAACCATGCAGTAGGAGCAGCACTGGCTCAGCGTGAAGATAAGGATCCTTTTGTTATTGCTTACGCGCCTAAAACTTTAGATGCCGCTCAGTCGAATTACACTACTACTGAGAAAGAGCTTCTTGCTATTGTTTTTGCTCTGGATAAATTTCGAACCTATTTACTTGGTACTAAAGTAGTAGTGTATTTAGACCACGCAGCTCTAAAGTATTTATTAGCTAAAAAGGAGTCCAAACCAAGGCTTATACGTTGGATACTGCTATTACAAGAATTTGATTTGGAAATTAAGGACAGGAGTGGTAACCAGAATTTAATGGCAGACCACTTGAGTCGCCTTGAACATATTACAGATGACCCCACTCCTATAGCTGATAATTTCCCATTTGATAACCTGCAAGCAGTATCTGAGATAGTCCCTTGGTATGCACCTGTAGCTAATTATCTAGTTAGCCGCAC
>NC_029793.2:129578676-129613611 GCF_000816755.2 Arachis ipaensis | reverse complement strand
CAGAAATTTGGTAATATATCCAGGAAGGATGAGATACCTCAACAAATTATGCTTTTCTGTGAAATTTTTTATGTTTGGGGCATTGACTTCATGGGTCCATTTCCAAATTCTAATGGTTATTTGTATATATTGTTAGCTGTGGATTACGTTTCCAAATGGGTGGAAGCAATTCCTACCCGCACTGATGATGCTAACACTGTTGTTTCCTTTGTGAGAAACCATATTATTTGTCGCTTTGGATCACCACGAGCAATCGTGAGAGATCAAGGCATCCATTTTTGTAACAGGAGACTAACAGGACTAATGAAGAAGCATGGGATAATTCATAAAGTTGCAACAGCCTACCATCCTCAGACTAATGGGCAAGCCGAGGTGTCAAATAGAGAGATAAAGTGTATCTTGCAGAAGATAGTCAAACCTCATAGAAGAGACTGGAGCACCAGGCTACAAGATGCACTCTGGGCATACAGAACAGCATACAAAACACCTATTGGAATGAGTCCTTTCCGCTTAGTTTATGGAAAAGCTTGTCATCTCCCTGTTGAAGTAGAGCACAAAGCCTTCTGGGCAGTAAAGGAATGCAACATGGGAATTGAAAAAGCCGGAGCTGAAAGGAAGTTGTAACTGCAGGAACTGGAGAGCCTTCGCCTAGAAGCTTATGAGAACTCAAGACTATACAAGGAGAAGATGAAGGTTGTACATGATCAACACATCAAGAGGAAAGAGTTCCAACCTGGGGACTTAGTCCTCCTTTATAAATCTCGACTGAGGCTCATGCCAAGCAAGTTGAGATCAAGATGGGAAGGTCCATACAGAGTAGAGAAGGACGAACCGTACGGAGTTTATCACCTAAGCCATCCTTCAAGCTCTGAACTTATCAAAGTTAATGGACATCGTTTAAAGCTATACCATGATGAGAAGCTGAAGAAAAACAAGGAGCTTGAGATCTTCCTCTTGGAAGATCCCCACATAGCCGAAGACTGAGCTAGTGGAGCGTCCAACTTACGGACGTTAAAGCAAAGTGCTAAGTGGGAGACAACCCACCATGGTATGATCGTTCTTTTCTTTATTTTTAGTTTTCTTATTCAATAACTCTTCTCTTCATTAGTACATTTCGCGCATCTGCATTTCCATACTTTGACTTTTAAAAAAAAATTCACGCGACGCGACCGCCTCATTGACGCGTCCGCGTCGTAGGTGTGGGAGAGAATAATAAATTGAACAGAGAGTCACGCGAGAGCGTGGCTGGAGGCGTGTCAATGGCACAAATTGTCCCACGCGACCGCGTCGCCGATGCGACCGCGTCATACGGGAATAATGGCCTCCCACGCGACCACGTGCCTCACGCGATTGCGTGACCAGGATTTCGACGTCAAAGTGGCGCACACCCGAAAGTTGTGCTAGAGTGGTGCTGGACTAGCGCTAGATGTGCAGTCCCTCTCACGCAATCGCGTGCCCCACGCGTCCACGTTGTACCCCAATAATTGACCACTCACGCGATCGCATGTCCCATGCGATCGCGTCACCCAAAATTTGGCATTTAATGATTTTGAACAGAGAATTGTGCGAGTGCGCGGCTGCCTTCGCGCCAATGGCATAAAACGGGTCACGTGACCGCGTGATCAACGCGTCCGCGTCATTCAGTTTAAGCGCAAGTCGTGTGATCGCGTGCCCCACGCGACCGTGTCGCTTGCGCCGCACAGTTTTCCTGATTTGCCAATTATCTTATCTTTTTCTCCCAAAATCCTATTTTCTCTTTTCCCTCCTTATTTCTTCTCCATCCCTTCCTTCCTTCTTCCTTCTTTCTCACTTTTTCCTCTCTCTCACCCCCGTTAACAAGGTTTTTCTTTTTTTTCTCCTTTCCTCCTTACTTTTCTATTATTCTTCTTATTTTTATCTGTCATCTTCTTTTCTTTTATTTTTACTTTCATTACTCATATCTTCTTTTTCTTCCTTTCTTTTTCCTTTTTACTTGGTGTTATAAATTTATTTAAGTCATTATTTTTCATTATATGCTTGTGGATTGTTGTAAATTTGTTAGACAATTATATATTGCTTTTTAAGGGATTCTTTGCATGTTCAAATTCTTATTTTCAAGAGCTTCTTCTACATGCATGCTATGTGTTTGTGAAAAAGCCCATATGGCATTATGAACTTCTTTACATTTTTCTACTCTAATATTCAATGCTTGCTTTTCACAAATTTCCTTTACTATTTTATTCATTGAATTTAATTGTCAATACAAACGTGATGATTAGTTACGAGTGATAACATATTTTAATTGGACACTGAATGCTTGATCTATGCTACTCATGCCTTTGCCTGCATGCCAATAAACCCCTTGCATTTATTTGTCCCCATATGCACTTGCTATATTTCCATTGATGACTTTTTCCATGTGATCATAACCATGAGTTAACATCATTCTTCTTTATTGAGCATTGATTATCACTTACACCACCCTCTTCCTTGCTCTACCCCTATAAATTTAATTTACTTTCTCTTTCCTTTTTCAGGATGGCCACCAAGAAAGGAAAGGAGAAAGCTACCCCCAAACAACCAGCAAGAAGAGGTACAAAAAGAGCATTAGTGGTAGAACCCTCTTCAACTGCGGTAAAGCCCTCAACAAAGAAGATTAAGAGGATCATAAAGGTTGATGATAAAGAAAAAGCCTTCCCAACAAAGGACACTGCGCGATTTCCCAATCGCTACTGTGAGCAGATGTTCCCCATCCTGGCTGAAAGGAGTTACAACAACGAATACCTTCTTCTCCTCCCGCCCAATATTGCTACCTTTGTTGAGCCACAAATTGCCCGAAGACAATGGGGTTTCCTACAGAGACAGCCAAGGCAGGTCAATCTTTCTTGGGTAGTCGAGTTCTACTCCAACTTCCACCTGCCAACCCTGCAGTCTGTCTATGTCCGTCAGAAGCAAGTCTCCATTACTAAAGAAGCCATTCAAAAAGCTCTAGGTCTTCCCCCTGTTCCAGAAGGATTGGACGCCTTTCAAGAACACTCAAGCGCCAGATGTACCAATTCAACTGGGACGTCGTTCTCAGAGTTATCACACTACCTGGCAGCAGATGGATCTACGGATACCATCGTACCCGCCCTAAAGGAATTTTGGCTTCAACACTTACCTTGAAGGCTCGCGTATGGGCACAGATTATGTCCCATTACGTCTTTTCGAGCACTCACGAGTCCTCCTTCACTACGGACATGGCTGTTCTACTATGGTGCATCCTTACAGACTAACCTCTGAATCTACCAAGACATATTCGGAATGCCATGGGACACGTACAAATTGCTGGCAACTTACCTTTTCCCGCCCTGGTCTCAGATCTTGTCTCAGCAGCCGGAGTCTCCTACAGAGCTGGGGACACCAAAGCCATGCTTCCACGGGATGATCAGTATGTCCCCAACGGGAAGTACCTTAAACTTTCAGCAGCCACTTTTAGCCAGCCTACTGAACCAGTTGAAGATATTCCTTCTTCAACACCACAGGCACCTACAACAGCCCAACTGCTTCATCAGATACTTGAAAAGTTGGATCGGCATGAACAAAAAGCTAAGATGAGAGAGCGCCGTAACAAGCGCCGATTCACATACCTCAAGGAGCTGCTCATGGGAAAATTCAAGGACTCAAACACCCCAGACTCCACTTCTTTTACTAGCACAGGGAGCCATGATGGTCCCGACTGTGGAGATACTGCTACCAGCCCACCTTTGTTCTTGACGGATGGCACCAAGGACGGTGCAAAGCCTTAAGTGTGGGGAGGTCGGTTAGTACCTGACTTCCAGAGGTAATTTCTCTTCCCTAGCACCAATAAATTAGGATATTTAGTTAGATTTTTCTTTTGTAGAATAGGATAAATTGCATAGTAATAGATTAGTTGCATGCATGTTCTGCTTGATTGAAAAGACAATAAGTTTCTTCTAAGACCTTATCTTTGGAACAAAATTTCACTAATTTTAATTAAAACTTTTATGTTAAATTTGCCTGAAGTTGTATTTGGAACATGATTTTTGAGCTAAAGAACACACAACCTGTGATATTTGAGCCTCTATGAATGGTTACATTATTTAACCATAATTGTTTTATTCTTGTGTGTTTACTTCTCTATGATTGTAATCTATATTTTGTTTCATCCTATATGTCCAATGTTTATTATATTTATATGTTTGCATATGATTGAGGCCATTATTTGTTTAGCTTACTTATCCAAATTAAGCCTACCCTTTCAATTACCTTTGTTAGCCACTTTGAGCCTTTAAATCCCATTTGTTCTATATTTTACCACATTACTAGCCTTAAGCGGAAAAACAATTATATATTCCAAATTGAATCTTTGGTTAGCTTAAGATAGAATTGTGTGTGTTATTTAAGTATGGAAAATTGTGGAAGCAAAAGATAATAAGGGAATGTGTCATGATAATATACTAGGAATTTGGATACCTACTCATGAGAAACTATAAGAATTAAAAATCTATGTGCATTGATAAGCTATGTTTATGTTTATGTTTATGTTGAAGAAAAAAAATATTCAAAAAAATAATAATAAATAAGGGGACAAAATTACCCCAATGTTAAATTAAGAATTCAAGGGTCAATGCATGTATGATAAAATTAAAATAAAAGGTTGAAACATGAGTATGGAATGTGAAGGGAAATTTCTGGGTAGCTAGGTATGAATTTTAAAAGTTATATAGAATATATAGGTTATGTTAAAGCTTGAGTTAATTAAAGATTCAATTTATAAGCTTACTTAGCCATATATATATCCTTACCCTCACCTTGGCCCCATTACAACCTTGAAAATACCTCATGATGTTTGCATTGGTGTATTAAATGTTGTTGATTGGTTAGGAGAAGAACAAAAACTAGAAAGCATGATTAGAGAAGGATAGAGTAATTACCCTATACACTAGAGAGACTGGAGTGTACATACACGTCAGTGAAGGTTCAATGCTTGAAATATTATGTTCCCTGCTTTCATGAGCTATCTTCTTGCATTTTTATCTGTATTGTGTTTAATTATGTGGTTTTATCATGATCTTTACCCACTTATTCATTAAATAAGCATGCATTTATAATTCCTTCCTAAAGTTATTGCATGATTGAAAACTTGCTTCCTAGAGACTTTTAATTATGTATTTTATTTCTCCTTTATTCCATTCGATGTCATGATCTGTGTGTTAAGTGTTTCAGGCTTTATAGGGCATGAATGAGTTAGAGATTGGAAAGGAAGCTTGCAAAAAATGGAATGAACATAAGAAATTGAGGAGATGACCAGCGAGAAGCGACGCGGTCGCATGGATGACGCGACCGCACGGAAGAGAGGAAATCGCAATGATGCGGCTGCATGGATGACGCGGCCACGCGAATTGGAAACTGCACAAGTGACGCGGAGGCGTGGACGACGCGCCCGCGTGGCAAAGCGAAACGCCGAATGACGCGTCCGCTTGAATGACGCGTCCGCGTGACATGCGCGATCTGCATAATCTACAGAATCGCTGGGGCAATTTTGGGCCTTATTTTGACCCAGTTCTCGGCCCAAAAAAGCATACTAGAGCCAGAGAACATGCAGAAACCAAAAACAACATTCATTCCGCATAGTTTTGGTTTTTAGATCTAGTTTTCCTCTCCTCTAGGTTTTCTCTCTACACATTCATAGTTTTTAGGATTTGTTATTTTCATTATTTTTGCATTGGGATATTGAGAAGAGTTAGTGCCTCATCAAGACTTCGACATTCTAGTTCGTTCTCTTTACTTGTCTCGTACTCTTCCATGTTCCTTAATTTACTTAATTTTACTATTGGATTATTTTAGCATTTATTAATACAAGAATTACTTTTATTTTTAATTAATCTTTTGATCATTATTTATCATGTATTTCTTTAATTCGTTTTCTTATGTTATGAATTTTACATTTACAATGAGCGAGTAGTTCCCTAACTTGATGGGGAGTTGATTGAAAGGAACCCTTGAGTTGGGATGCTCAAGAGAAAGATTGTAATTGGGTTTATTGTTGGATTGCTCTCTAGTCACTAACACCAATCCTCCCAAGAGCGGATTGGAACTTGTGGATAGAAACAGCATTCCAACTTGTTTAACTTTTCCTTACTTAGTGAGGGACAACTAAACATAATAACCCTCAATTGTCAATTAATCTTGAGAGTACTCCAACAAGAATAGGACTTCCGGCTAATCAACTCCCAGTCAAGGCTTTTATTTAAATTTATATAAATTCTCTAATTTAATTTTCTGCCATTCAACTCAAACCTTTTTGAAAACATCTGATTAATAAAATAGCACACTTTTCTGCAACTCGTTGGGAGACGACCTGGGATTCATACTCCCAATATTTTAATTTTAATTTCTGTGACACCCTTCTAAATTGATAAGCGGATTTCTGGTTGGTTGAGAACTATACTTGCAACGCATATTTTATAATCATTCTTAACTCGCCAATTTCCGCCCACATCAGACTTCTCGAGACACTAGTTCAGCCAAGGTACGGGGAGATTAGAGTCTTTGTGGTAGAGGCTAGAACTAAAGGCACAACATTCTCTAATCCGGAAGATTCGACCTTGTCTGTGGCATTTTGAGTAGGATCACTAAGGAGAATGAACTGCAGGAGCTTCACCCTCAATCAGACTGGATCCGCACTAACCCTGGGGTTCAGATCTGGAGGAGTATTGGTGATCCCTTAAGAAAGGCATTGATCACATACAGCCTACCATAGAAGAAATCATTTATAGTTGAAGAAGACAGTAAGACTGGAATTATCCAGAAGAACAAAGCATCTCCAAGCCTTAACCATCTATATATCATTGCATTCACTATCAACTGAGTAACGTTTTATTTATTCTCTTTTTATGCGAATTAAACAAACAAACAACTCTTCTATTCGCCTGACTAAGATCTACAAGATAACCATAGCTTGATTCAAATCACAATCCTCGTGGGATCGACCCTGACTCACTCAGGTATTACATGGATGACCCAGTGCACTTGCTAGTTTAGTAGTGCGAAGTGTAATTCCGCGCTACCAAGTTTTTGGCGCCGTTGCCGGGGATTGTTCAAGTTTGGACAACTAACGGATTGTCTTGTTGCTTAGATTAGGTATTGTTTTTAATTTTGTTTGAGTCTTTTATTTTCCTTTTCTTTTTCGGAAAAAAAACAAAAAAAATTTCAAAAAAAATCTTTTCTTTATTTAATCTTTGCTTTTTGAGTCTTTGTTCTTGTCCTGTTTGAGTCTTTTTCGAATTTCTTGAGTCCTTTTTCTAAAAATTTTCAAAAATAGTATCATTTATTTGAATCTTGTGTCAATCTTTAAGTTTGGTGTCTTCTTGTGTCTTTTCTTTTAAATTTTCAAAATTTTTGTCTTTAGTTTTCAAAATTTTTAAGTTTAGTGTCTTTTGCATGTTCTTGTTTTCTTTGAATTCTTTGAGTTTTGTTCTTGGTGTTCTTATTGATCTTCAAAGTGTTCTTGTTTTACTTCTTGTTTGATCTTAAATTTTTTAAGTTTGGTGTCTCTTTGTGTTTTTCTTTAAAATTTTCGCATAGTAGTGTCCATAGATCTAAAAATTTTAAGTTTGGTGTCTTTTTGTTGTTTTTCTCTTTCTTCATTAAATTCAAAAATCAAAAAAATAAAATATCTTTTCTTATCTTTATCTCAATTTTCAAAAATTACAACTAATTTTTCAAATTTTAATTTCAAAATCATTATCTTATCTTATCTTATCTTAGTTTTAAATTTTAGATTTCAAATCTTTTTAATTCAAATCTTTTCAAAAATCATATCTTTTTCAATTTACTATCCTATCTTTTTATCTTTTTTTAAAATTCAAAAAAAAATCTTATCTTATCGTATTTCAAATTCAAAATTTAAAATTCAATTTCAAAATTTAAAATTTAAAATTTCAAAATTCAAATTTCAAAATAAAATCTTTTTCAAAAATCAAATTTCAAATCTTATCTTTTTCAAATTCGTATCTTATCTTTTCTAATTTCAAATTTCAAATTCAAATCTTTTTCAAATCTTTTCAATTTCTATCTTATCTTTTCTAATTTTAAATTTTAATTTCAAATCTTTTCTAATCTTCTATCTTATCTTGTTTTCAAATCTTTCTTAATTAGTTACTTGTTTTCTCTTTCTTCTTTTTCAAAACTTCCTAACTAATTCTTCTCTCTTCCTATTTTCGAAAATATCTTCTCTCTTTCTCTCTCTTCTTTTTCGAAAATTCATCATTTAATTTTCAAATCTTTTTAGTTCATTAACTTTTATTTTCAAATTAAATAAATAAATAAAATAAAAATAAAAATATTTTAATTCTTTTTCTTTCTTTACTTCTAATTTTTGAATTTATATCCCTCTCTTTTCAAATTCTTCTTCTCCCTCTTCTATCTTCATTCTTCTATCCTTTCTTCTTCACATCTCACTGCAAGTCCTCTATACTCAAATGATACATAGAAGTTTCTTTTCTTTCTTTCTTGTTTTCTTTTTCTTTTTTATGATCAGGAATAGAGATAAAGAGCCTCTCTTTAATCCTGACCTTGAACCTGAGAAAACTCTAAAGAAGCGTTTACAACAAGCTAAAGTACAACACTCCGGAAAAAACCTCTCAAAAAATTTCGAACAAGAAGTTGACAACATGGCAACCGAGCCTAATCATGAAGGAGAGGCAAGAAAGGTTCTTGGTGACTTCACTATGCCTACCTCTGACTTCTATGGTAGAAGTATCTCTATACCTGTCATTGGAGCTAACAACTTTCAGCTTAAGCCTCAGTTAGTCTCTCTTCTGGAACAGAATTGCAAGTTCTATGGACTTTCACTGGAAGATCCACACCAATTCCTATCAGAATTCTTACAAATCTGTGACACCATTAAGACCAATGTAGTGGATCTTGAGGTCTACAAACTTATGTTCTTTCCCTTTGCTGTTAGAGACAAAGCTAAAATATGGTTTGATTCTCAACTTAAAGAGAGCCTGGACTCTTGGGAGAAGCTGGTCAATGCTTTCTTGGCCAAATTCTTTCTACCTCAAAGGATGAGCAAAATCAGAGTGAAAGTTCAAACCTTCAGACAAAAAGAAGGTGAATTCCTCTATGAACCTTGGGAAAGATACAAGCAACTGATCAGGAGATGTCCTCCTGACATGCTCTCAGAATAGACTATCCTAGGCATCTTCTATGATGGTCTGTCTGAGATGTCAAAAATATCATTGGACAGCTCTGCAGGTGGAATACTCCACTTGAAGAAAATGCCTGCAGAAGCAAGAGAACTCATTGAGATGGTTACAAACAACCAATTCATGTATACCTCTGAGAGAAATCCTGTGAACAATGGGGTCCCTCAGAAGAAAGGAGTTCTTAAAGTTGACACTCTGAATGCCATATTGGCTCAGAACAAGATCTTGACCCAGCAGGTCAATATGATCTCTCAGCATTTGACTGGGATGCAAGCTGCAGCTGACAGCACTCAAGAAGCTTCTTCTGAAGTAGAAGCTTATGATCCTGACCAACCAACCATGGAAGAGGTGAATTACATGGGAGAACCCTATGGAAACACCTACAATCTCTCATGGAGGAATCATCCTAACCTTTCATGGAAGAATCAACAGAAGCCTCAGCAAGGCTTCAATAATAATCAAGGTGAAAGAACCCAGAACAGGTTCCACAATAGACCATCATTCCCATATTCTCAGGAACATATGGAGACCCCTAAGTAGAGCCTTTATGACTTAGTCACTATAGTCTCCAGCCTCTCCAAGACCACTCACAGTTTCATTACTAAAACAAGGTCCTCCATTAGAAATTTAGAGGTAAAAGTTGCTCAACTGAGCAAGAGGATCCCTAAGACTTCTCCTAACACTCTTCCTAGTAACACTGAAGTAAACCCAAGAGAAGAGCGCAAGGCCATCACCACTGAGGATGAGGCCGAATCTGGAGAAACTAAGATGGCATTGAACGCTAGTGAAAAAGCCCTTACTGGGCATTCAACGCCCAAAATGGCACTAGAACTAGCGTTGAACACCAGGAAGGAGGTCCCTCCTGGGCGATTAATGCCCAACTTGGCAAAGGAACTGGCATATTTAAACGCCAGTGAAGGGATGCATGATGGGCATTCAATGCCCAAAGAACCACCAGAACTGGCGTTGAACGCCAGTGATGGCATACTTATTAAATGTTCAGCATCCACTGAAGAAATTCCTATCCAAGAATTAAAGAAAGCCAAGGCTCGTGTAGAGACCATAGAGGTTCCTTTGCATGCACTCCTATAGTGCATAAGTTCTGATGAGGATGAGGACACTAAGAAAGAGCAAGTTGCTCGGTACCTAGGAGCTCTCATGAAGCTGAATGCAAGCTGGTTGGTACAAAGCCTTTAGAGGAAAAACCTCCAGTGCTTACCAAAGAACTCAATACTTTGGTATAACAGAAGCTACCTCAGAAGCTTCTAGATCTCAAATGCTTCCTAATCCCTTGCATCGTAGGCACCATGACCTTTAAGAAGGCTCTGTGTGACCTAGGATCAAGTATAAATCTCATGCCACTCTTTGTAATGGAGAAGCTGAGAATCTTTAAGGTACTGGTGTGTATGAAACCCCACACTCTCGTACAGCTGTACCAGCAAGTGCACTGGGTCGTCCAAGTAATATCTGAGTGAGTCAGGGTCGATCCTATGAGGATTATTGGCTTGAAGCAATCTATAGTTATCGTACAGGTCTTAGTCAGGCAGATGAAAGAGTAGGAGATGTTGGTATGTTATTTTTAATTTCATAAAAGTAAAAGGAATAAATAAATAGGGTAATTAGAACTCAGAAGTCGTGTAAACTGTGAAAAGAGGGATAAGAATGAGGTAAGGGATTGGAGTTGCTTAGTCTTTCTGAATTAATTATGGTAGTACTGTTTTCTTTGCTTGTGAGTGATTTCTTCAATGGCAGACTGTATGTGATTGACACTGGTTTGAGCAGCTACCAATACTCCTCCAGATCTGAACCCCAGGTTTAGTGTAGATCCATTCTAATCGAAGGTGAAGCTCGTACAGTTCATTCTCCTTAATGTTCCTACTCAAAATGCCACAGACAAGGTCAGATCTTCCAGATCAGAGAATGCTGCACCTTGGGTTCTAGACTCTACCACAGAGACCCTAATCTCCCCAGAAATCGGCTGAACTGATGTCTCGAGAAGTCTCCAATAAAATCGTGGATTAGCGTCTAAGAGACGTATATTCAAGCTGATGGTTCATCAATGTCCGATGAAAGACGCACGCTGAATCCATGTAGAATGTGATAACCTTATACCAGTTCAACACATTCATATTGATGAAGAACGAATATGCATCTTAGAATTAATCAAGAACGGATCGAAGAGAAACAGTAATACTTTTATTAATTCATAGGACTCAGCAGGGCTCCTCCCCTCAACCTAGGAGGTTTAGAAACTCATACTGATGGTAAAATGTGTATGATGGTAAAAGTGATACAAAAGTTGTCAAAAGTGTGAATAAAATCCCTTTAATACTAAACAATGACTAGTAAGGATAAAACAATCTTTTTAGTGCTAAAATCCACTTCTGGAGCCCAGTTGGTGAGTGTTTGGGCTGAGCTTTGATGAAATCCATGTGCTATGAGGTCTCTTGGGCATGGAACGCCAGCTGGGGGGTTTTCTCTGGGTGTTTGGATGCCAGGCTATGCTCTTTGGGCGCTGGACGCCAGAAAGGGGGCAGGAAGCTGGCGTTGGATGCCAATTTTGAGCCTTCTAGTCCGAAACAAAATATGGACTATTATACATTGCTGAAAAGCTCTTGAAGTCAGCTTTCCATGGCCATTGAGAATGCTCCATTTGGCTTCTGTAGCTCTAGAAAATCTCTTCCAAGTGCAAGTAGGTCAGATCTGGACAACATCTGCAGTGCTTTTTCTGTCTCTGAATCAGACTTTTGCTCCAGCTCCTTAATTTCAGCCAGAAAATACCTGAAATGGTACAAAAACACACAAACTCAAAGTGGAATCCAAAATATGAATTGAACACTAAAACCTTTAAAAACTTAATAAAACATATTAAAAACTACATGAAAACTATGCCAAAAAGTGTATAAAATATTTGCTCATCACAACACCAAACTTAAATTGTTGCTTGTCCCCAAGCAACTAAAAATAAAATAGGATAAAAAGAAGATTAGGATGCAATAAATCTCTGAGTTTCCAATGAAACTCATTTTTAATTAGATGAGCGGGACTTAGTAGCTTTTTGCTTCTGAATAGTCTTGGCATCTCACTATCCATTGAAAATCAGGATGGCTGGCATCTTTAGGAACTTAGAATCTAGATGATATTATTGATTCTCCTAGTTCAGCTCCTTTTGATTATTGAACACAGCTTTTTAGAGTCTTGGCTGTGACCCTAAGCACCTTGTTTTTCAGTATTACCACCGGATACAATAATGTCACAGACACTTTAACTGGGGGAACCTTTTCAGATTGTGACTCAGCTTTGCTAGAATCTCTGGATAGAGGTGTCTAGAGTTCTTAAGCACACTCTTTTTGCTTTGGATCATGACTTTAACCGCTCAGTCTCAAGCTTTTCACTTGACACCTTCACGACACAAGCACATGGTTAGAGACATCTTGGTTGAGCCGCTTAGGCCATGATTTTATTCTTGTAGGCCCTCCTATCCACTGATGCTCAAAGACTTGAGATCCTTTTTCCCTTGCCTTTTGGTTTAAAGGGTTATTGACTTTTTGCTCTTGCCTTTTGGTTTAAAGAGCTAATGGCTTTTTCTTTTCTTTTTTTTTCACCATTTTTTTCGAATGCATCATGCTTTTTTTTCTTTTTCTTTTTCTATTTTTTCTTGCTTCAAAAATTATATTTTGGATTTTTCAGATCATCAATAATATTTTTCCTTTTTCTTCATTCTTTCAAGAGCCAGCATCATGAAATTCAACTTCAAATATGCATTGTTTATTCTTTCACTTAGAAAACTAAGCAATGTAACCACATCAAACTAATGTAACTATTCTTTATTGGAGAACTCAAAAATTTTTGCAAATTTATTTCTTCTAAAAAAATCTACTATTTTATTCATGTTTAATGATGATAAGGGGAATAATTTATAACTAATTGGAAAAATAAAAATTAATTAATTACTATTAATGCTTATGTTATCGTAAAAATTAAAAGGCATAAAATAAAATTAAAATTAAAAACTTAATTACTAGTGATCATGCAACTCTAAATTAGGATGAAAATACGTGAGATAAAAAAATAGGAATTAGAATAGCCATAGGTTGAAACTCAACAACCTTCAGCTTGGGGGATGCTGGTTTCTTCAAGCTGTGGGGCGCATGGCTCTTCAACTTGAGGGGTATTGGGCTCTTCAGAGGAAAGCTTCTGGCGCTTCAACTCCTCCAGCTCACGCCCTTGCTTCTCCTGCTCCTTGATCAATTTGCAAATCATGCTATTCTGATCTTTCAGTTCTTCTCTGAGCTGATCCAACGTGCTCTGTAAGTGAATTACAGATGCCTTCAGTTGTTCCCAGTACTCCATTGGAGAGATCTTTTGGGCAGGCTCAGGTGCCTTCCTTTTGAGGTCATCATCTTCTATCTTGGAGCTCTCCATCACCTGCTTGGTAATTGGTTTTTTCACTGGAATAAAGTTGTCCACTTAAATTATAACCTTAGCCTCTTGGCATAGGCAAAAGATGAGGTTTGGATAAGCCAGCATGGCCCTAGTGGAATCTCTGTTTAATAGCTTGTAAATCTCACGGGGGATTATTTGGTGGACTTCCACCTCATTCCCATCATGATGCAGTGAATCATCATAGCTTTTACAATATTGACTTCAGAGCGGTTACTTGTGGGGAGTATAGAACGCCCAATAAAGTCTAGCCGTCCTCTGGCAACAGACTTGAGGTTGGCCCTTTTTAGCTGGCATGGCTCCCCTTTGGTATTCTCAATCAATTGGGTTCCAAGCAAGCATATGTCCTCTAGGACTTGATCCAGCTTTTGGTTGGCTACAACCCTTCTGTTGTATGACTCACAGTCATCCTTTTGCAGAGGTAGTTTGAAGATCTCTCTCACCCTATCCAGATGAAAGTACATGATCTTCCCTCTGACCATAGTGCGAAAGGTATGGAGGGTTGTTCCATCTTTCTTTTGCTTATCTATCATCCACAGATTTATATAGAGTTCCCAGATTATGTTGTATCCAACATTTAATTCGGGATTACTTAGAATCTCTTAGCCTCTCCTTTGAATCTGCTCTTGGATCTCTGGGTATTCTTCTTATCCAAGGTTGAATCCTACTTTAGGGATTACTGGCCTTTTACTCATTATCTTGTGATAATGTTCTTCATGTTGCTTGGTAAAGAATCGAACAGGTTTGAAAACAACTGTTGAGTTGTCTTCTTTCTTGTTCTTTGGGGAGGTCTTGCCACGTTTTAGAGCCATGGGATTGAATTCTTGATGAGAGAATAGGCTCCTGCCACACCAAACTTAAAAATTTGCTCGTCCTCGAGCAAAAAGTAAGAAAGAAAGAACTAGAAAAGATACATCACAATTTCGTGCACCAAATTTTTGGCGCCGTTGCCGGGGATTGTTCGTGTTTGGACAACTGACGGTTCATCCTATTGCTCAGATTAGGTAATTTTCTTTTTGTTTTCTTTTCAAAAAATTTTCAAAAAAATCATTCCTAAAATTTTCTCATCTGTTTTCGAAAAAAAATAAAAATATTTTCAAAAATTTTATTCAAGATTTTTAAGAATGAATTCTAGTGTTTCATGAAGCATGTGAAGCCTGGCTGGCTGTAAAGCCATGTCTAAATTTATTTGGACTGAGGCTTGCAATTTGTTATAAAGAGCAATATACTCTAGTGTTAAATGCTGAAGCTTGGCTGGCCATTGGCCATGTCTAGTGTTTTGGACTGGAGCTTTCATTGAAAGCTTGGCTGGCTAGTGAGCCATGTCTAATTCCTGGACTGAAGCTTTAGACTAAGAATGCAAGATTCCTGGAATTCATATTAAAAATTTTGGAATCCTTATTTTCCTTTTTCATATAATTTTCGAAAAAAAATTACCAAAAAAATTAGAAAATCATAAAAATCAAAAATATTTTTCTGTTTCTTGTTTGAGTCTTGATTCATATCATAAGTTTGGTGTCAATTGCATATGCATCTTGCATTTTTTCGAAAATATCATGCATTCATAGTGTTCTTCATGATCTTCAAGTTGTTCTTGGTAAGTCTTCTCTGCATTGCATCTTTTTAAGTGTTTTTCTCTTGCATCATAAAAATTCAAAAAAATCAAAAAAAAATATCTTTCCCTTTTTCTCTCATCAAATTCGAAAATTGAGTTGACTTTTTCAAAATTTTTTAAAATCAAGTTGCTTTCATGAGTCAAATCAAATTTTCAATTTGAAAATCTTATCTTTTCCAAAATCTTTTTCAAAAATCAAATCTTTTTCAAAATTCTTAGTTATTTTCGAAAATTCCAAAAATATTTTTCAAAAATCTTTTTCTTATTTTTTAGACCAAATTTTCGAAATTAACATAATCAATTAATGTTTTGATTCAAAAATTTGAAGTTTGTTACTTGCTTGTTAAGAAAGATTCAAACTTTAAGTTCTAGAATCATATCTTGTGATTTCTTATGAATCAAGTCATTAATTAAGATTTTAAAAATCAAATCTTTTTTAAAACTAATTTCTATCATATCTTTTCAAAAATATCTTCTCATCTTATCTTTTTCAAAAATTTGATTTCAAAATATCTTCTTTAACTTCCTAACTTCCTATCTTTTCAAAACTTGTTTCAACTAACTAACTAACTTTTTGTTTGTTTCTTATCTTTTTCAAAACCACCTAACTAACTCTCTCTCTCTCATTTTCGAAAATATCTTCCCCCTTTTTCAAAATTTCTTTTTAATTTATTAATTATTTTAATTTTTAAATTTGAATTTTCGAAAATCACTAACATTTTTCAAAAACTATTTTCAAAAATCACTAACTCCTTTTCAAAATTAATTTTCGAAAATTCCCTCCTTCTCTCTCATCTTATTTTATTTATTTATTCATCCACTAACATCTCTTCCTCACATCATCACCAAATTCGAACCCCCTCTTCTATCTGTGTTCGAATTTCTTCTTCTTTTCTTCTACTAACAATAAGGAACCTCTTTACTGTGACATAGAGGATCCCTCTTCTTTTCTTGTTCTCTTCTCTTTCTTATGAGCAGGGACAGAGAAAAAGGCATTCTTGTTGAAGCTGATCTAGAACCCGAAAGGACTCTGAAAAGGAAATTAAGAGAAGCTAAATTACAACAATCCAGAGACAACTTGATTGAAAATTTCGAACAAGTAAAGGAGATGGCAGCCGAACCCAACAACAATGCAAGGAGAATGCTTGGTGACTTTACTGCACCAAATTCCAATTTACATGGAAGAAGCGAACTAGGAGAGTCAATAACACTATTCGAAATCTGAAGTTCCTATAGATGCCACAGATCTTCCAGATCAGAGAATGCTGCACCTTGGGTTCTAGACTCTACCACAGAGACCCTAATCTCCCCAGAAATCGGCTGAACTGATGTCTCAAGAAGTCTCCAATAAAATCGTGGATTAGCGTCTAAGAGACGTATATTCAAGCTGATGGTTCATCAATGTCCGATGAAAGACGCACGCTGAATCCATGTAGAATGTGATAACCTTATACCAGTTCAACACATTCATATTGATGAGGAACGAATATGCATCTTAGAATTAATCAAGAACGGATCGAAGAGAAACAGTAATACTTTTATTAATTCATAGGACTCAGCAGGGCTCCTCCCCTCAACCTAGGAGGTTTAGAAACTCATACTGATGGTAAAATGTGTATGATGGTAAAAGTGATACAAAAGTTGTCAAAAGTGTGAATAAAATCCCTTTAATACTAAACAATGACTAGTAAGGATAAAACAATCTTTTTAGTGCTAAAATCCACTTCTGGAGCCCAGTTGGTGAGTGTTTGGGCTGAGCTTTGATGAAATCCATGTGCTATGAGGTCTCTTGGGCATGGAACACCAGCTGGGGGGTTTTCTCTGGGTGTTTGGATGCCAGGCTATGCTCTTTGGGCGCTGGACGCCAGAAAGGGGGCAGGAAGCTGGCGTTGGATGCCAATTTTGAGCCTTCTAGTCTGAAACAAAATATGGACTATTATACATTGCTGAAAAGCTCTTGAAGTCAGCTTTCCATCGCAATTGAGAATGCTCCATTTGGCTTCTGTAGCTCTAGAAAATCCCTTCCAAGTGCAAGTAGGTCAGATCTGGACAACATCTGCAGTGCTTTTTCTGTCTCTGAATCAGACTTTTGCTCCAGCTCCTTAATTTCAGCCAGAAAATACCTGAAATGGTACAAAAACACACCTTGCCACGTTTTAGAGCCATGGGATTGAATTCTTGATGAGAGAATAGGCTCCTGCCACACCAAACTTAAAAATTTGCTCGTCCTCGAGCAAAAAGTAAGAAAGAAAGAACTAGAAAAGAGAATAGAAGAAGAAAGAGAAGAAAGAATTCGAATGAGAGGTGGTGAGTGAGGGAGAGAGGGCACGACACACATATATATATAGGGAGGGGGGAAGGATTTTTGAAAATAAGCATGAATAAAAGATAAAGATTTTTTAAAAAGATAAAAAAGATAAGTTGTTAAATTTAAAAGATAAGAAAAGATTTTAAGAGGATAGAAAAGGCATTAAAGACAAGATATGAAGTATGAAAATGATTTGAATGTTTAATAAAAGATATGAACAAGATAAGAAAAGATTTTGAAAACAAGTTGTAAAAGATATGAAATTTTGAAAAGAATTTGAAAGAAATTTTGAAAAAAATGTTTTAATTTGAAAATTAAATTGAGAATGAAATATTTGAACAAGATTTAATTTAAAAATCAAAGGAAATTTAAAATTGAATTGGAAAAAGATGAGTTGAATCAAGAAAAGATGAAAAAATTGAAGTTACCTCCATGATGGCATTTAAACGCCCAGAATGCAGGCATTCTGGCGTTAAACGCCAGAGTACTCCTCCCTTCAGGGCGTTAAACGCCCAGCCAGGGCTCCTTGGCTGGCGTTTAACGCCAGGTTGATGCTCCTCCTTGGGCGTTAAATGCCCAGCCAGGGCCCCTGGCTGGCGTTTAACGCCAGGCTTATGCTCCCTTCAGGGCATTAAACGCCCAACCAGAGCCTCCTGGCTGGCTGATGAGCGGATAATTTATACGCTTTTTGGCATTGTTTTTAGTATGTTTTTAGTAGGATCTAGTTACTTTTAGGGACGTTTTCATTAGTTTTTATGTTAAATTCACATTTCTGGACTTTACTAAAGGAACGAAAAGCATCTCCATTCCCTCATCTGAAATTCTCACCAATGAATTACATAAGTATCTCTATCCCTATTCTATTATTAAATTTCGAAAACTCCATTATCACTTTATATCTGCCTGACTGAGATTTACAAGGTGACCATAGCTTGCTTCATACCAATAATCTCCGTGGGATTCGACCCTTACTCACGTAAGGTATTACTTGGACGACCCAGTGCACTTGCTGGTTAGTTGTATCGAAGTTGTGACAATTATGAATTAAGATCAAAGCACCAAGCTTTGGAGCCATTACGAGGGATTGTTCGAGCCTGGACATCACAATTTCGTGCACCACTGGCATTTAACGCCAGGCCCGCTGTCTCCATGGGCGTTTAAACACCCAATTGCCATCCTTTTCTGGCGTTTAAATGCCAGAAAGATCCTTACTCTAGGGTATTCTGTTTGCTGTTCTGCATTATTCTGTCTCTGTTTAAGCACTGTTCATGATCACTGACATTAAAATTAACTTAAAACATAATCAAAAACTAATTAAAAATAAAAATAAAAGTAAAAATAAAATGGAAGTAACAGTGTTGAGCCTCCTGGATTTATATCTCCTTTAAGGTCATGCTTAATTCTCTGTCCATTGACAGTGAACCTGTTTTCAAGATCTTTTCTTTGAAGTTCTATGTGTCTGTAAGGTGATACTCTTGTAATCACATACGGTCCCTTCCAGCGGGATTTGAGTTTCCCAGGGAATAATCTGAGCCTTGAGTTGAAGACCAGAACTTTCTGTCCTGGTTCAAAGACTCTGGAAGCTATCTTCCTATTATGCCACCTCTTTGCCTTTTCCTTATAGATCTTTGCATTTTCAAATGCATCTAACCAGAATTCATCCAACTCATTTAGTTGGAGAAGCCGTGTTTCTCCTGCTGCCTTAGCATCAAAATTGAGGAATCTAGTAGTCTAATAATTTTTGTGTTCTAGCTCCACTGGCA
The DNA here is from genome assembly GCF_000816755.2 of Arachis ipaensis. Lineage (NCBI taxonomy): Eukaryota > Viridiplantae > Streptophyta > Magnoliopsida > Fabales > Fabaceae > Arachis > Arachis ipaensis. The sequence continues at coordinate 129,594,288 of NC_029793.2, read as the reverse complement.
AATGACAGGACTTTCCATATACCAACTGATATGGTGAAGTTCCAATGGGGGTTTTGAAAGCTGTTCTGTATGCCCACAGAGCATCATCAAGCTTTCTAGCCCAATCCTTTCTAGAGGCACTTATTGTCCTCTCTATGATTTGCTTTAGTTCTCTATTTGAGGCTTCAGCTTGCCCATTCTTTTGGGGATGATACGGTGTTTCTACTTTATGGCAAACTCTGTAATGGCTTAGACAGAATCCAGCTATCTGTTGTAGAAATGAGTTCCTCCATTACTGATTAGTGTCCTAGGGACACCAAATCTGATGAAGATGTTCTTTTGGAGGAACTTCATTACTACTCTGGTGTCATTGGTGGGTGTTGCTATTGCTTCAACCCATTTAGACACATAATCTACTGCCACAAGGATGTAGGTGTTTGAGTATGAAGGCGGGAATGGTCCCATGAAATCTATGCCCCATACGTCAAACAACTCAATCTCTAGTATTCCTTGTTGAGGCATGCTATGACCATGAGGAAGATTGCCAGTCCTCTGGCAACTATCACAGTTACGGATAAACTCTCTAGAATCTTTAAAGAGAGTAGGCCAGTAAAAGCCACTTTGGAGCACCTTAGTGGCTATCCGCTCACCTCCAAAGTGTCCTCCATAGTCAGAGCCATGGCAATGCCATAGAATTCTATGTGCCTCTTTTTCAGACACACAGCATCGGATTATTCCATTCGAGCATCTCTTAAAGATATATGGCTCATCCCATAGGTAATACTTTGCATCATGCATGTGTTTCCGGGCTTGCTGCCTGGTAAACTCCTTGGGAATGAACCGTATAGTCTTATAGTTTGCAATGTTTGCAAACCAAGGTACTGTCCGGATGGCATAGAGTTGCTCATCTGGAAAGGATTCGGATATGTCAGTGGAGGGGGAACAAGTCCCTGCTACTGGCTCAATCCGGGTCAAGTGATCAGCCACCTGATTTTCTGTCCCTTTTTTGTCTCTAATTTCTATATTAAACTTTTGCAGGAGTAATACCCATCTTATAAGTCTGGGTTTAGAATCCTGCTTAGTGAGTAGATATTTTAAAGCAGCATGGTCAGTATAAATAATGACCTTAGATCCTACTAGGTAGGATCTAAACTTGTCAATGGCATAAACCACTGCAAGTAGCTCCTTTTCTGTAGTAGTGTAATTTTTCTGTGCATATTTAATACGCGACTAGCATAATAAATGTCATGCATAAGCTTGTCATGTCTCTGACCTAGGACTACGCTAATTGCATGATCCCTTGCATGACACATTAGCTCAAATGGCAAGTTCCAGTTAGATGCAGAGATGATAGGAGCAGTGACAAGCTTGGCTTTCAGAGTTTCAAAGGCATGCAGGTATTCTTGATCAAAGACGAATGGAACATCATTGGCCAAGAGATTACACAAGGGTTTGGCGATTTTAGAAAAATCTTTTATGAATCAATTGTAAAATCCTGAATGTCCTAGAAAACTTTTGATTGCCTTGACATTAGTAGGTGGAGGCAAGCGTTCTATCACTTCCACCTTAGCTTGATCCACTTCTATCCCCTTATTTGAGATCCAATGCCAAAGAACAATGCCATCAGTTACCATAAAGTGGCATTTCTCCCAGTTTAGAACTAGGTTTGTTTCTTGGCATCTTTTCAGGACCAGGGTCAAATGATCAAGACAGGAGTCAAATGAGTCTCCATAAACAGAGAAGTCATCCATGAATAGTTCAAGGAATTTCTCAACCATATCAGAGAAGATGGATAACATGCATCTCTGAAAGGTGGCAAGCGCATTTCACAGGCCAAATGGCATTCGTCTATAGGTGAACACGCCAGATAGACATGTGAATGCTGTCTTCTCTTGATCCTATGGATCTACTGCTATTTGATTGTACCCGAAATACCCATCTAGAAAACAATAAAAAGCATGACCTACTAGTCTTTCTAGCATTTAGTCAATGAAGCGTAAAAGAAAGTGATCTTTCCTGGTGGCGTTATTGAGTCTTCTGTAGTCAATGCACATATGCCACCCTGTAACTGTCCTTATAGGGATCAGCTCATTCTTTTGATTATGAACCACTGTCATCCCTCCCTTCTTAGGGACAACTTGGACAGGGCTCACCCAGGGGCTATCAGAAATGGGATAAATGGTCCCAGCCTCATAGAACTTAGTGACTTCCTTCTGCACTACTTCCTTCATAGCTGGATTCAAACGCCTCTGTGGTTGTACCACTGGTTTGGTATTATCCTTCGACAGGATTTTATGCATGCATCGGGCAGGGCTAATTCCCTTAAGGTCACTTATAGTCCACCTAAGGGTGGTTTTATGTGTTTTAAGCACTTGAATTAGCGCTTCTTCTTTCTGTGGCTCTAATGCAGAGCTTATGAACACAGGATAGGTATCTCCCTCTCCCAAAAATGCATATTTTAGGGAGGAAGGTAATGGCTTAAGCTCAAGCTTTGGAGGCTTCTCCTTTTCCTCAGAGGTTTCCAGAGGTTCCTCTGAATCTGGTTGAGTATCATCAAGGATATCATCTAGCCCTTCCTTGAGGCTTTCGTCCATGTTGACCTCTTCCACCAGGGAATCAATGAGGTCAATGCTCATGCATTCCTCAGGAATGTCTGGATGCTGCATAGCCTTTACAGCATTTAGTACGAACTTTTTCTCATTGACTCTCAAGGTTACTTCCCCTTTTTCAACAACAATGAGGGTCCATCCTATAACTAGGAAGGGTCTTCCTAGGATAAGGGATGCACTCTTGTGGCCCTCTATGTCCAACAACACAAAGCCAGTGGGGAAGGCAAAGGATCCAACCCTGACAATCATGTCTTCAATTACTCCTAATGGTATCTTAATAGACCCATCAGCAAGTTGAAGGCATATGCGAGTTGGTTTGACTTCATCAGTCAAACAAAGCTTCTTTATTAAAGAAGCAGGTATTAGGTTGATGCTTGCCCCAAGGTCACATAGAGATGTCCTTGTACAAGCATCACCTAGAGTGCATGGTATCATAAAGCTTCCAAGGTCTTTAAGCTTCTCTGGTAAGCTATTCTGAATGATTGCACTGCACTCCTCAGTGAGGAGGACTGTTTGTGTCTCTCTCCAATCCTTCTTATGACTTAGAATGTCCTTCATGAACTTTGCATAAGAAGGTATCTGTTCAAGAGCTTCTGCAAAAGGGATCTTGATCTCTAATGTTCTGAGATACTCCGCAAAGCGGACAAAATATTTATCCCTTTCCTCTTGACAGAATTTCTGAGGAAATGGCATCTTAGCCTTGTATTCATCAACCTTGGTTGATGAAGGCTGAATGCCATGTGAGTTGGAAGAGGGTAACACTGATCTCCTTTGCATGGGCGTTCAACGCCCATGCTGCTGCCCCCTTGGGCATTTGAATGCCCACTCTCTGCCCTTTCCTGGCATTCAACGCCAATAGGGGTACCTCTCTGGGCGTTTGAACACCCAGTCTCTGCCCTTTCCTGGTGTTCAACGCCAAGAGGGATACCTCTCTGGGTGTTTGAACGACCAGTCTCTGCCCTTTTCTAGCGTTCAACGCTAGGAGTGATACCTCTCTGGGCGTTTGAATGCCCAGAGTCATCTTGTGCAGAGACCTGGTTATCCTCTATAGGCTTTTGTTCTTATTGTGTTGAGGTTTGGTGCTTAAGGTTTTCCCACTCCTCAGTTGAATGGCCTGGCATTCTTCTGTTATCTGTTTAGATAATTGCTGCCTTGTTTGACTCAGCTGGGCTTCTACATTCCTGTTAGAAGCCTGAGTTTCTCACAGAGCCTCTTGCAGTTCCAGCAATTGCTGGGTAAGGGCTTGCAGTTGCTGAGTCAATGGACCATCCTGCTCTGGAGAGTTAGGTTCAGTAACTACTGCCTTAACCTCTCCTTTTATAGAAGGCTCAGGAGATGAATGCAGATGCTGATTAGTGGCAACTGTCTCTATGAGCTCTTGAGCTTCTCCTATAGCCTTTCTCATGTGTATAGAGCCACCAACAGAGTGGTTTAAAGACATTCTAGCCATGTCTGAAAGTCCATAGTAGAAGATGTCTAATTGTACCCATTCTGAAAATATTTCAGTGGGACATTTTCTTAACATCCTACTATACCTTTTCCAGGCATCATAAAGAGATTCATTATCTCCTTGTTTGAAGTCTTGGATGTCCAGTCTCAGCTAGGTCATCTTTGTTAGGGAAAAGTATTGATTTAAAAACTTGTCCACAAACTGTTTCCAAGTTTTTAAACTAGCTTTAGGCTGGTTATCCAACCACCTTTTTGCTTGGTCCTTTATAGCAAAAGAAAAAAGCAATAATCTGTAGACATCTTGGTCTACTCCCTCACTGTGTACTGTGTCAGCAATCTTTAAGAAGTTTGCTAGGAATTCTGTAGGTTCCTCCTGAGAAAACCCAGAATACTGATAGTTCTGCTACACTAGAATAATGAGTTGAGAGTTCACTTCAAAGCTACTTGCTCTAATGTGAGGTATGCTAATACTTCTTCCATAGAAGTCAGTAGAGGGATTTGTATAAGATCCTAGAGTTCTCCTGAACTCTTCATTCCCACTTGGTTTCATAATAAAGGTAGAAGGAAAGGAAGAAGAAATAGGGATAGGAGAGATGAATAAGAATTAAAATATTTTTGTTTTTATTTTATTTATTTAATTAAACCAAAATTAAATTAATTAATTAGAAGGAATTTAAAATTTAATTATTAAATTTTGAAAATAAAAGAGAGAGAGAGAGAGAGAAAAGAAGAAGAAGAAGAAGAGGATTTTGGAAAATTAGAGAGAAGTAGTTAGTTAGGGAGTTTTAAAAAAGAAGAGAGAGAAGATATTAATTTAAAAGAGATCTGAATTTAAGATTTGAAATTTGAAATTTGAAAATTAAAATTTGAATTTTGAAATTTGAAATTTGAATTTTAAATTTTAAAAAAGATTTGAAATTTGAAAAGATTTAATTTTGAAAATTGAAATTTGGATTTTAAATTTTAGATTTGAAAGTTGAAAAGATTTAATTTTAAAAATTGAAACTTGAAATTTAAATTTTAGATTTTGAAATTGAATTTTTGAAATTTTAATTTTAAATTTTTGAATTTTAAAAGTTGAAATTTTAATTTTGAAATAAGATAAGATAAGAACTTTGAAAAAGATAAGATTTTTAATTTTGAAAAGATTTGATTTTTGAAAATTAAAAACTAAGATAAGATAAGATAAAAATTTAAAAATTAAAATATGAATTTTTAACTTAAAAATTTCGAAAATATGGTTAGGATAAAAATAAAAAAGATATTTTTTTTTTTGAATTTAATGATAAAAGAGAAAAACAAGTAAAAGACTCAAGACTTAAAACTTTTAGATCTAGTACCCTTTATTTTCGAAAATTTTTGGAGGGAAACACGAAGGGACATCAAATTTAAAATTTTTAAGATTAAAGCACGTAAAAGACTCAATAACACTTTGAAGACTCACAAAAACACAAAGACAAAATTCAAAAGACTCAAAGAACACAAGAACATGTAAAGAACACCAAACTTAAAATTTTTTGAAAACCAAAACATAAATTTTCGAAAATTATGAAAGAAAAACACAAGAAGACACCAAACTTAAAGATTTGACACAAGATTTAAATAAAGAAAATATTTTTAAAAATTTTTAGAAAGCAAGACTCAAAGAACATGAAAATTTAACCAATAACAAAATAAAAAGACTCAAACAAAAGAAGAAAGTGACAAAGAAGATAAGTTTGTGGTAAAGTTTTAAAATTTTTGGAATTGAAAAACAAGAACATATAAGACTTAATTTAAGAACAAAAATTAAACAAAGAAAAGAAAAATATTTTTGAAAAAGTTTTGAAATTTTTTCCAAAAATAAGAGGAAAAAGAAATAAAAATAAAAATAAAAGACTCAAATCAAAAAAGAAAGTTATACTCTTGCAAAAATCAAGGACACAAAGATTCAAACCAAGAACACAAACAAACGCTCAAACAGATAAAAGACAAATATTTTTAAAAAGGTTTTTAAAATTTTCAAAAATTTAAGGAAGAAAAAAACAAAAATTAAAAGACTCAAATAGGAATGATAAAGAAAAGAAAAGAAAAATTACCTAATTTAGGGAGCAAGACAATTCTTCAGTTTGTCTAAACTCGAACAATCCCCGGCAACGGCGCCAAAAACTTGGTACGTACGAATCCCCACACTGGGTCGATCCCAGTAATACCTGAGCGAGTCAGGGTCGATCCCACTAGAATTGTTGGCTTAAAGCAATCTATGGTTATCCTGCAGGTCTTAGTCAGGCAGATGAAAGAGTAGGAGATGTTGGTATGTTATCTTTAATTGCATAAAAGTAAAGGGAATAAATAAACAGGGTGATTAGAACTCAGAAGTCGTGTAAACTGTGAAAAGAGGGATAAGAATGAGGTAAGGGATTGGAGTTGCTTAGTCTTTCTGAATTAATTCTGGTAGTACTATTTCCTTTGCTTGTGAGTGATTTCTTCAATGGCAGGCTGTATGTGATTGACACTGGTTTGAGCAGCTGCCAATACTCCTCCAGATCTGAACCCCAGGTTTAGTGCGAATCCATTCTGATTAAGGGTGAAACTCGTACAGTTCATTCTCCTTAATGATCCTACTCAAAACGCCACAGACAAGGTCAGATCTTCCGGATTAGAGAATGCTGTACCTTGGGTCCTAACCTCTACCACAGAGATCCTAATCTCCCCGAAAATCGGCTAAACTGATATCTCGAGAAGTCCCCAACAAAATCGTGGATTAGCCGTCTAAGAGATGTATATTCAAGCTGATGGTTCATCATTGTCTGATGAAAGATGCACTCTAAACCCATGTAGAATGTGACAACCTTATGCCAGTTCAACACATTCATATTGATGAAGAACGAATATGCGTCTTAGAATTAATCAAGCACGGATCGAAGAAAAACAGTAAGACTTTTATTAATTCATAGGACTTAGCAGGGCTCCTCCCCTCAACCTAGGAGGTTTAGAAACTCATACTGATGTTAAAACGTGTATGATGGTAAAAGTGATACAAAAGTTGTCAAAAGTGTGAATAAAATCTCTTAAATACTAAACAATGACTAGTAAGGGTAAAACAGTATTTTTAGTGCTAAAATCCACTTCTGAGGCCCACTTGGTGAGTGTTTGGGCTGAGCTTTGATGAGATCCACGTGGTATGAGGTCTCTTGGGCATGGAACGTCAGCTGGGGGGTTCTCTCTGGGCGTTTGGATGCCAGGCTATGCTCTTTGGGCGCTGGACGCCAGAAAGGAGGCAGGAAGCTGGCGTTGGACGCCAGTTTTGAGCCTTCTAGTCCGAAACAAGATATGGACTATTATACATTTTTTGAAAGATCTGAAAGTCATCTTTCTATTGCCATTGAGAACGCTCCATTTGGACTTCTGTAGCTCTAGAAAATCTCTTCCGAGTGCAAGTATGTTAGATCTGGACAGCATCTGCAGTGCTTTCTCTGTCTCTGAATCAAACTTTTGCTCCAACTCCTCAATTTCAACCAGAAAATACCTGAAATGGTACAAAAATACACAAACTCAAAGTGGAATCCAAAAATATGAATTTAACACTAAAATCTGTAAAAACTTAATAAAAACTGAATAAAACATATTAAAAACTACATGAAAACTATGCCAAAAAACGTATAAAATATCCGCTCATCAGGTACAAGCTGCAAACATCTCACTAGAGATGGCAGACAAATCAATGAAGAAAGCATATGGCTTAGTAGAGGATGTCTTGCTGAAGGTTGAAAATCTTTACATCCCTGCAAACTTTATTATCTTAGATACTGAGGAAGATGAGGATGAATCCATCATCCTTGGAAGACCTTTCCTAGCCACTGCCAATGCTATCATTGATGTAGCTAAGTGAGAACTGATTCTACAACTAGGGGAGGATAACATCTTGTTCAAGGTGCCTCATCCCAACTCTCCCTCTAAAAATAGAGAGATAATTGTGTAACACTTTGTGTTCCAACCATCTCTTTCAGTGTAGAGCTTTACTAAGCCTCCCAAACATCAATTCTAAGTTTGTTGTTGGGTAGCCATCAACAAGCACGGAGAACACAGGTACTAAGAAGAAAGTACCTAAAGGCTGGAGGGACAAGAAAGTCCCCACTGAAGGCCTCTCACCTGGCATGAGAGTTGTCTTCACCAAGAAGCCAGTCATACCACATACAGTGAGTCGTGTCCTCTCTCTAGAGCATGTAGAGCTCATCCATGAGAAGACATGAAGAAAGTTCACTGTAAGGGGTGAAATTCTGAGCCCATATCCATCTCCGTAAGGAGCTAACCATCAAGATAATGACGTTAAAGAAGTGCTTGTTGGGAGGCAACCCAACCTTATTTAGTTATTTATATTTCCTCTAATTTTATAAGTTTGTTTTTCTTTAAGTTATTTCCTTAGGTACATGATCATGTGCAGCAGTCAGAACAGAGACAGAAATGTTCAGCAATGAAAACAAAATACTCTGGATGGAGTGTCTTACTGGCACTGAATGCCAGCTAGGGAGCACTGGCTGGGCGTTCAACGCCCCAACTGGCAGACTTGCTGGAGTTGAACGCTAGCCAGGGAGCACTGGCTAGGCATTCAACACCCAACTGGCAGACTTGCTGGCGTTGAACGCCAACCAAGGAGCATTGGTTGGGCGTTCAACACCCCAAATGGCAGCAAAGCTGGTGGTGAATGCCAGCCAAGGGCATAATGCTAGGCATTCAACGACCATGCAGAGGGTAGGGATTCTGAATTCCCTAGCCTCTCAAGACCAGTAGGTCCCACAGCATCTTTACCTATCCCACTTCTTCACTCTTCTTTTTCACACTTCCCATACACTCTTCCCTATAAACCCTAGCCCTATCACATCTATATCTCTTCCCAAAAACCATCATAACTCCCACCAACCCCCACCCACTTCAAAATCAAATTTCCCTCCCAATTACCCCACCCATGACTGAACCCTAACCCTAGCCCACTCTTATAAATACCCCTCATTCTAACCATTCATACACACACCATTCATACACATCAAAGCCCATTGGCCGAATTGCTCTTCTCCCTCTATCTTCTTCTATTTTCTTCTTCTTCTACTCCATTCCTCTCTTTTATTTATTTTTGCTCGAGGACGAGCAAAGCTTTTAAGTTTGGGGTGGAAAAAACGTTGCTTTTTGCTTTCCATTACCACTTATGGCACCCAAGGTTGGAGAACCCTCTAGAAAGAGGAAAGGAAAGGCTGTAGCCGCCACCTCCGAATCTTGGGAGATGGAGAGATTTATCATTAAAGCCCACCAAGACCACATCTATAAAGTAGTGGCAGAGAAGAAGGTGATCCCTGAAGTCCCTTTCAGGCTTAAGAAGAATGAGTATCCGAAAATCCGAAGAGAGATCCAGAGAAGAGGTTGGAAAGTCCTAACCAATCCCATCCAAGAGGTTGGTATCTTAATGGTGCAAGAGTTCTATGCTAATGCATGGGTCACGAAAAACCATGACATTAGTGTGAACCCAAATCCCAAGAATTGGAGCACCATGGTCCGAGGGAGAATCTTAGATTTTAGCCCGAAAAGTGTGAGGTTGGCATTCAACTTGCCTTTTATGTAAAGAGATCCGCATCCTAACACTATAAGAGTTAACTTTAATCAAAGACTGGATCAAGTGCTCTCAAACATCTGTGTGGAAGGAGCACAGTGGAAAAGGGATTCCCAAGGCAAGCCTACTCAACTAAGAACGCTTGACCTCAAGCCTATAGCTAGAGGATGGTTGGAATTCATCCAATGCTCTATCATCCCTACTAGAAATCGGTCAGAAGTGTTCATTGACAAAACCATCATGATCCATTGCATCATGATAGGGAGTGAGGTGGAAGTATATGAGGTGATACCTCAAGAATTGTACAAGATAGCTGAAAAGCCTTCCACCAAAGCAAGGTTGGCATTCCCTCACCTCATTTGTCACCTATGCAATTCAGCTGAAATTGTCATAAAAGGAGACATCTTCATTGAGGAGGACAAGCCCATCACTAAGAAGAGGATGGAGCAAACTAGAGAGCATGCACATGAGCTTGTGCAGCTGCCTCAGCATGAGATCTCTGAGATGCCTCAATGGATGTATTTTCCTCCTCAAAGCTACTGGGATCAATGGCATACTTCCATGGGAGAATTAAGCTCTAACATGAATCAGTTGAGGATGGAGCATCAAGAGCATTCCACCATCCTCAATGAAATTAGAGAATATCAAAGGGCTATGAGAGAAGAACAACAAAGACAAAGGAGTGACATTGAAGAGATCAAGCACTACATTGGATCCTCAAGGAGGAGCAATAACCGCCATCACTAAGGTGGATTCGTTCTCTTAATCCCATTTCCTTATGTCATTTTTCTATTTTCTGTTATGTTTTATTGTCTGTTCTCTTGTTCTTATTGCATGATCATCTATGTCTTAAAGTTATAAAATATTTCATATATCTCTCACCCTACTTACAAGAAAATTTTATTTGAAAAGAATTAAGAGATACATGAATTTCAAGTTTATCTTAAGAATAGTTCAATTATCTTGATGTGGTGGCATTACTTTTGTTTTCTGAATGTATGAATGAAAAGTGCATATTTGAAATTGGAATTAAGAATGTTGGCTCTTGAAAGAATGAGGATAAAAGTGAAATATTATTGATAATCTAAAAAATCCAAAAATTAATTCTTGAAGCAAGAAAAAGTAGCAAAAAGTAAAAAGAAAAGGAAAATATATATATATATATATATATATGCATGAAAGAAAACCAAAATAAATAAAAAGCAGAAAAAGCCAATAGCTCTTTAAACCAAAAGGCAAGAGCAAAAAGCCAATAACCCTTTAAACCAAAAGTCAAAGGTAAAAGGATCCAAGACTTTGAGAATCAATAGTTAAAAGGGCCTAAAAGAAACAAAATATTGGCCTAAGCACTTCAAACGAAAAGTATCCCTAACTATATGCTTGTGGTGTGAAGGTGTCAAGTAAAAAGCTTGAGACTGAGCAGTTAAAGTCGTGATCCAAAGCAAAAAGAGTGTGCTTAAGAACTCTGGACACCTCTATTTGTTGATTCTAGCAAAGCTGAATCACAATCCAAAAGGGTTCACCCAGTTAAGTGTCTGTGGCATTTATGTGTCTGGTGGTAATACTGAAAAACAAAGTGCTTAGGGTCACGGCCAAGACTCTAAAAAGTTGTGTTTAAGAATCAAAAAGAACTAAACTAGGAGATTCAATAATATTATCTGGATTCTATCTTCCTAAAGATGCCAACACTTCTGAGTTTCAATGGATAGTGAGATGCCAAAACTATTCAGAAGCAAAAAGCTACTAAGTCCCGCTCATCTAATTGAAACTGAGCTTCATTGAAAACTTAGAGATTTATTGTATCTTACTCTTCTTTTTATCCTACTTTGTTTTTAGTTTCTTGGGAACAAGCAACAGTTTAAATTTGGTGTTCTGATGAGCAGATATTTTATATGCTTTTTGGCATCATTTTCATATAGTTTTTGGTACGTTTGTTTAAGTTTTATTAAGTTTTCATAGGTTTTAGTGCAAAATTCACATTTTTGGATTCTACTTTGAGTTTGTGTGTTTTTATGCAATTTCAGGTATTTTCTAGCTGAAATTGAGAAGCTGGAGCAAAAGTCCGATTCAAAGACAGAGAAAGTACTACAGATGTTGTCCAGATCTGAACTCCTTGCACTCGAAAAAGCTTTTCTGGAGCTACCAAAGTCCAAATGGAGCGTTCTTAATGGCTATGGAAATCTAACATCCAGAGCTTTCCCGCAATGTATAATAGCTTATACTTTTCTTCAGAATTAAAGGTCCAAATATGGCGTTCAACGCCAGCCATTTGCCCTATTCTGGCGTCCAGCGCCCAAAGGAGAAAAGACCAGCGTCCAACGCCCATAAAGGATCCTCTATCCAGCGTTCAACGCCCTAGAGGCCTCCTATCATGTGGATATCAATCAAGCTCAGCCCAAACACTCACCAAGTGGCTGACACGTATGCGTGATTAGCGTCACGTGCTGCAATTAACAGAACTCACTGGGGGCAATTTCTGGGCTTATTTGGACCCAGTTTCAAGCCCGAAAGTGCAAACTAGAGGCTGGAATAGAGCTGAGACTGGAGACACTTCACTTTTCACTTTAGTTTTGATTAGTTTTTAATTTTAATGAGAGAAAACTCCTACTTTTCTCTAGGATTTTGGCATTCCTATTTTTATTTCGAATTGGATCTTGAGAGAGTTGCTGCTACCTTCATTCCTCGTCATTTTATTTCTAGTTTCTTCTTTAATTCCCTTAACACTCTTTTCCATTTGGTTATTGAATTCATGTTTGGATCTTGTTACTCTTGAATTTTATTAATGCATTGAATTATTTTTATGTTTATTTTTATTGCTTGTTTGATCATTTTTAATTATTGTTAGTACTAATTTTGATTTAATTAATTTCTCATAATTATGATGTCTTTTATTTACACCCACCATGTGTTTGTGAAAATGGCATTCATGATAATGGAGTAAATTTCACAACTTGCTTGGGGGTTGAGTAATTGGAACTGCTTGAGTTGTTATACCCAAGTATTAATCCATAATTGGAAATTGCCGGCTAGCTCAAATCTCACTAACTCTAGTCCTTCCCCATGAAGTGACTAGGACTTGTGAGCTAGAATTAGTGACGCCAACTTGACTTTCCTTCAATTGCTAGAGGATAACTAAGTGGGAGCAATGACCCTTTATCATTACACTTGGGAAAGACAACAAGGATAGAAATTCCAATTCTCTTCCCTAACCAAGGCCTTTTATTTTGATTAATTATCAACTCTTGCTAGTTATACATTGCTTTAATTTTTAGCTATTTATTTTTCCGTTCTCAATTTCAAAAATATTCAGGAAAATCCTAACCAATAATTTGCATCGTGTGTCAACTCTTAGGGAAACAACCCGGGATTCTACTCCCGGTTATTTATTATTAATTGTGACACATTCGAAATTGATAATGGAAATTTCTTTAATTAAGGTTGTACTTGCAACGCTGTTTTAGAAAGTACTTTTCAGAAATTCTTAACCGACATTTATCCGCTTATCAATTTATGGCATCGTTGCCGGGGAGATTTGATACACCACCATTTTATGATATATTTTGGACTGAATTGAGTGGGTTTTGTCAACTACTCTCATACTTATTCATGTAAATTGCATATTTTTAGGTTTCCTTCCTGATTCTGTACTATAATTGAAAACATGCTTCCTAAGCCTTTAAATCACTAATTTTTAATCTTCTGTTATTATCATTCGATATCGTGATATGTGTGTTAAGTGATTACAGGATTTATAGTGCAGGAATGGTATAGAGGATGAAGAGGAAGCATGCTAAAGTGGAAGGAACACAAGGATTTGAAGATTTGAGAGCTAAGAGCGACGCGCGTGCATGGTCGAGGCATACGCATGATCAAGCCGTTTTCCACTAACGCGTACGCATGACTGATGCATAGGCGTGACCTTGCGCAGAGCCCACCGACGCGTACGCGTGACGAGCGTCACGTGCTGCAATTAACAGAACTCGCTGTGGGCGATTTTTGGGCTGATTTGGACCCAGTTTCAAGCTCGAAAGTGCAGACTAGAGGGTGGAACGGAGTTGAGACTGGAGACACTTTACTTTTCACTTTAGTTTTGATTAGTTTTGAATTCTAGTGAGAGAAAATTCCTACTTCTCTCTAGGGTTTTGGCATTCCTATTTTATTTCGAATTGGATCTTGAGAGAGCTGCTGCTTCCTTCATTCCTCGTCATTTTATTTCTAGTTTCTTCTTTAATTCCCTTAGCACTATTTTCCATTTGGTTATTGAATTCATGTTTGGATCTTGTTACTCTTAAATTTTATTAATGCATTGAATTATTTTTATGTTTATTTTTATTACTTGTTTGATCATTGTTAATTATTGTTACTACTAATTTTGATTTAATTAATTTCTCATAATTATCATGTCTTTTATTTACACCCACCATGTGTTTGTGGAAATGGCATTCATGATAATGGAGTAAATTTCACAACTTGGTTGGGGGTTGAGTAATTGGAATTCCTTGAGTTGTTATACCCAAGTATTAATTTGTAACTGGAAATTGCCGGCTAGCTCAAATCTCACCAACTCTAGCCCTTCCCCATGAAGTGACTAGGACTTGTGAGCTAGAGTTAGTGACGCCCACTTGACTTTCCTTCAATTGCTAGAGGATAACTAAGTGGGAGTAATGACCCTTTATCATTACACTTGGAAAAGACAACAAGGATAGAAATTCCAATTCTCTGCCCTAACCAAGGCCTTTTATTTTGATTAATTATCAACTCTTGCTAGTTATCCATTGCTTTAATTTCTAGCTATTTATTTTTCCATTCTCAATTTCAAAAATATTCAGAAAAATCCTAACCAATAATTTGCATCTTGTGTCAACTCTTAGGGAAACGACCCGGGATTCTACTTCCGGTTATTTATTATTAATTGTGACATATTCGAAATTGATAGTGAAAATTTCGTCGGTTAAGGCTGCACTTGCAATGCTGTTTTGGAAAATACTTTTCAGAAATTCTTAACCGGCATTTATCCGTTTATCGATATACAATATCACTAGTTACATAACGCCATAATTTACTACCTTTGAAAAATCCTCTCATGACTCCAACCCAATAGTTATAGTTGGAGCCATTAAGAATGATAGGAATTGGGTGAAGGATATATGGTTTCTCCATGAGAATAGTTAAATATTTCTCATAAAATGTAAAAGAAAAAAGATTGGAGTAGCAATCGCAAAAACAGAAGAAAACTTTGAAAAGAGGACACCAAAAAATCTTAAGAGGGGTCCACATAGAGATGCCACATTAGCAGCTAGGTAGATCTGCCACGTTAGCAACAAAGGGACACATGGCAAATCCTTATTGTAGAGAGAACCATGTCAACATCGCGAATCGAATGCACATGCGGGTCGCAAGTCGTGTCGGGTCGACACGCGGGTACAGGAAACAGGTCCGGGCTTACAAGTGATTCTACGACATGTGACAAAGATCTGAATTGTAATGCAGCACTTAATCAAACAGTCCACATTTAATCTGAAAACTGATTGAGGAGAGATAAGGACAACAGCTTTAAGAGGCACGTGGCAGGGCATTAGAGATCTACAGGCAAAAATCTTGGATCCATTGGACTCTAGACAAAGGAATGAATATAATGATGTGGTAAGAGTTACTCATCAAAGACGTCGGAAAGATGGTCGAAAAGGAGAAAAAACACTACAGTAAGAATGAAGAAGAAAATGCGTGCAACAACTTTAGCGGCAGATATTAAAATGGGGCGATAGTACGTGTGATTTCATATTCGAGTGATGTTTTGTTCTTTCAGTTTAAAATGATGTAAAAAAAAATTTAGGATGATTCATGATTTAATACAACGCAAAAAGATAGTCGAAAAAAGAAAAAAAATAAAGTGAAAAATATTAGTTCATAAAAAAAACCAAGACTCTAAATGCCAAAATAGAAAAATATAAGAAAGGATTCGAAAAATATGTTTTTATATATTATATAATTTAC
>NC_029793.2:129569896-129578458 GCF_000816755.2 Arachis ipaensis | reverse complement strand
AAATTATTTATACAAATATTTTTAACAATAATCTTAACAACTCTATTAACTATTCTACTAATTATCTTTTAATATCAACAACTTCTTTACTAATCTATACCTAATTCACTAATTATATTCTAATATCTACATAAATGGTGATACCAATATACACTACAACATTTTTTTGCCTAAGATAACCCTTATTCGAAGCAACATTTAATAAAAATTGCCTTAGATAGAAGAATACAACATTTTTTAAGAGTTGCCTTTGAGTAAGGCAAAGATAACAAATTTTTTGGTCACCCACAAAAATTGTTGTCTTTAATATCTAAAGCAACACTTAAAAAATATTACAATATAAAACATTTAAGGCAACATTTTTAAATAAAAATACAACATTTTATAAGAGTTATCAAAAAAATTAAATAAATAACTTTTATAAAATGTTGCCTAAAATCATTGATAGCTAAAAATTTTAGAGGAAAACTTTTCATCCATTCCCCCCCAATAATTACTTTCCAATCAAATAATAACTTAGAAAAAAAAAGAAAGACCTTTAGTTTTCCGTAAATCATTTCTCTACTATTGCTTGGTTCAGTAAGTTCATCACTATGCCCAGCACCCACCATAAGCCCTAACTTCCCTAATCAACACAAAAGTCGACACAAACGGCAGCAGGAGGACCCGTTCGCGTACAATGTCCAGTCTCGTTTGCGGTGCTATCAGCGGCGGCGCGGTGCTCCCTTTCATAGGCGTCGGTGCGTTGCGGTGCTCTCCTTCAAGGGCGTCGGCGCGGTGCTCTCCTTCGTGGTCATCGTCTCCACGGACGCTGCTCCACGGCTTCTCCCCCTCCTGTCTCGGCTCCACGTACGCGGTCACCTTCGAGAAACCCCTCTCGTTCTTCCTCTTCTTCCCCTGTCTCGCCTCCTCCTCTTCACAACTGGCATCGGCACTGGAGCAGGCAACTCACATCATCACTCTCTCCGATCAACACTTCTGCCGTCGTAGCTCACCAAGTAATTTGTTTTCTTCTTGCGCTCACCAATTATTTGATTTTATTTGTTTTTCCTAATTAAGATGCATGCTAATTAAAGTTATAATTATTCCTGATATGAAAACTCAGATGAATAACAGCGCATAATGGTAACTGATAAACATCAGACATGAGATCTTTACTTGCAACGTGTTTATAACCATTATTATGCCTAATTCTACCCAATTACAAGGATATATTCATACTAATTTTCCATTTTCAAAAAGGGTGCAGTAGTTGCTCTTTTGTGACAAAAACTGAGAAGTGCTAATGACCTACTATTATTTCGGTTGATGGATACTTCTCTTTTCTAAGTTCTAACTATAATAAGCTTTTAATTTGTTTACATTGTTAAGGAACTACACAGTTAACAACATAATTTTAATTTTACATTTTACCTAAAAGTAATATAATTTATCACATTGAAAGTAAATTCTAACCATAAAGAAATTTTATTTATTTAATTATTATACTGCTTGGAATCTTGTGATATATACTTTCACCTGAGTTACCATTATGCTCCCTACAGAAAGGCTAAAACATATGTATTCAGTTCATCATTTGCTTTGGTTTTAATCATGACATGGATTGGTATTTCACATTTGTATTTGTGTTTGTATGTGAAGTAATGGAGGCAGCAATTAACTGTAGTTTTAGTGTGTTTTAAAACCATTTATAGTGTCTGATTTGAAGCACTTTCTCTACTTCTTTGTGTCTCATGTCTTAAAAGTGGTTTTAAAAGTGGATTTTTTGTTAAAAAATCTGGTTTGGTAATTGAATTTTTAAAAACTAGTTTAAAACTGGATTTTCAGACATAAGATCTTTACTTGCAACGTGTTTATAACCATTATTATGCCTAATTCTACCCAATTAAAAGGATATATTCATGCTAATTTTCCATTTTCAAAAAGGGTGCAGTAGTTGCTCTTTTGTGACAAAAACTGAAAAGTGCTAATGACCTACTATTATTTCGGTTGATGGATACTTCTCTTTTCTAAGTTCTAACTATAATAAGCTTTTAACTTGTTTACATTGTTAAGGAACTACACAGTTAACAACATAATTTTAATTTTACATTTTACCTAAAAGTAATATAATCTATCACATTGAAAGTAAATTCTAACCATAGAGAAATTTTATTTATTTAATTATTATACTGCTTGGAATCTTGTGATATATACCTTCACCTGAGTTACCATTATTCTCTCTACAGAAAGGCTAAAACATATGTATTCAGTTCATCATTTGTTTTGGTTTTAATCATGACATGGATTGGTATTTCACATTTGTATTTGTGTTTGTATGTGAAGTAATGGAGGCAGTAATTAACTGTTTAAAACCATTTATAGTGTCTGATTTGAAGCACTTTCTCTGCTTTTTTGTGTCTCATGTCTTAAAAGTGATTTTAAAAGTAGATTTTTTAGTAATTAGATGGGATAAGTACGATTTTGGTCCCTCACGTTGAGGGTCAGAATCGAAATCGTCTCTCGTGTATATTTTGATTTAAAATCATCCCTAACGTATTTTTTTGTATTAAAATCGTCCTTTTAAATTTTTTTAGACAAAAATACCCTTACCACTACCAACATAATTACTTCCTTCACCACCACCACCACCACCAACTGCCACTCCACCACCATTATCAACATCATCATCACCATCATCATCATCATCAACACCCACTGCCACTCCACCAACTCCACCATTACACCCAACTGAATCCAACAATGAAGGTCACATTGAAACAAGAACTCAGCAGCAATAACAACTTAAATTCATACATTGAGCAAAAATCATCCCTGCACAAGCAACCATTAACAATATTTAACAGTTGGTTCACTCCAAACCGCCATGAACAAAAGCACAGCAGCAAGAGACAGGGGTGCAGCAGAATCAGACAAGCCAATTTAGCACTGGGCAAATCAATGAAACAGCAACATTTTCAAACAGCAGCATTAATCAAAACAAAAAACCTAAATCCACTATCCAGCTCAGATTTTCTAACCACCTGGGAAGCAGAAAATTGGAGCAGGGAAGGAGAAGGAAACGTGGTGGTGAGGAACGGGCGGAGCAACTCAGCTAGCCTAGTGGTGGCGCTGGTGACGTGGCAGCGGTCAGGACGCAGTGAAATGGAAATAGGGATTTTGCCCTGTTCTAACCTTCGAAGATAGTGGGAGGAGCGATGGAGCAAGGGGAAGGGGAAAGGGCTTCGCACGAAGGGGAGGGGCCTGGACTCCGCGGCGGCGCTGGGTTGGGTCGCCATGGCTCGTCGATGGTGGAGGCTACGGGTCAATGGTTCGGCCATGGGGAGGTTGGTTTGTGATGGTGGTTCGACGCTGAAAGGAGACGCGAGGGGGTGAAGAGGGTAGAGGGTCGCGGAGGTGGTTGGCTGGGTTAGGGTTCGGACAGGGGGTGGTGACGGGTTGGGACGCCGGTAAGGGCGCAGTGGCGAAGGTTGGGTGGCAACGCCGTCACTGAGGGGTGCGGCAGCTGTTCCGTGGCAGAGGAGAGGAGAGTGGGGCAAGGGGACAGAGAAGAAATGAGAGAAGAGGAAGAAGAAAGGGGAGAGGGGGAGCGGTGGCTCGCTGGGAATTAGGGGTAGTTTAGGAATAAAATTAAAAATTTTATTAAAAAGGACGATTTTAATACAAAAAAACACGTTAAGGGTGATTTTAAATCAAAATATACACGAGGGACGATTTCGATTCTGACCCTCAACGTGAGAGACCAAAATCGTACTTATCCCTAATTAGATTTTTAAAAACTAGTTTAAAACTGGATTTTTGGTTGAAAAAATTGGTTTTAAAATTGGATTTTCAAAAACTGGTTTTAAATTTGGATTTTTGGTTAAAAAATCAAGTTTTAAAACTAGTTTTTCAAAAAAAAAAAAACAGAAATTAAATACTCATATAGTTTTTTTTGTTGAAACACATGGGTACTTCTATTATTCAATAGAACGACTTATGCCACTCTTTTTTCGGTGGTCAAAGCCCTGTCAGTACTTACTTTTGCTTAGAAATTTATGTCTTCACAAAAACATGGTCAGGGATTTAATATCTTTAGAATATACACACCTAAAAGGCATTAGAATTCAGGTGTATAACTTTTAAAGTTAAAGTGATTAATTTATTTTTAATGTAAAGTAAAAAATTATTAATTTTCATAATTAGGTGAATTAACAAGTTCATATAGAATCGATTATTATTTTTCAATTGGTTGTTCTATTTGCCACTTTGATTAAGTTAAATTGTTTATAAAGAATAATGTAAATTTGATACTTTACTCTGTTATAGAGAAAGATTGCTTCAGAGGAATTTAAGGAACATTGGTGGACATTCTAGAACTTGAAGACTACAATTTGTTGAGCCATGACTCCGTAAATTTTTTTATCTTGCTTATACTTGTAGGTTTTCATATGTATATTATGACCTTTGTGCAGTTTTTTTTTCATGTTGAATGTCTTTTGATATTTAGTCTACCTTTAGATAAGCAATATAATTGTTTCTTAATTTTAATAATAATATTGTTGTGTGCCTTTTTAATGGATTTATGTACTTAATATGCATGAACATTATTATTTGCATGCTTGGTTAAATAGTAGTAACAATATATTAATAATTAAGTTTTTCCAAGACTTAGAAAAGGATTGGATGAGTTTACCGAGAGATAAAGTTGAGTTTAGTAATGGGTTCATCATGGAAAAAGCATAGTCGGCATGGATGTTGATAGCGATAGCGATAGTGATATTGATAGTGAAATTGAGACTAACTCGTATGACGACATGGACGCCTTGTTGAACGATAGATTTAGGGATGTGGCACAAGCGGAAAGGATAAAAGAAGGTATGAATGAAGAAGCAAAGAAATTCTATAACTTGGTTGAAGAGGCTAGCAAAGAACTATACCCCGGTTGCAAGGAATTTTCTACGTTGTCTTTCACCATCCGATTATACTTGTTAAAGTGTCAACACGGGTAGAGTAATGCATCTTTTACTTCTCTCTTAGAGTTGCTAAAAGAGACTTTTCCTAACTTAAATATTCCTACTTCTTTCAATAAAGCCAAGACTATGGTGAGAGACTTAGGTCTTGACTATAAGAAAATTGACGCATGCCCAAACAATTGCCTGCTGTATTGGAAAGAGCATGAGAAGGACACATCTTGTCATGAATGTGGCGCTTCTCGTTGGATCGTGCATCCTGTAGTTGAAGCTGATATTTTGCCTTCAAAAAAATCTCACAATGTTGCTGTGAAGACGTTGCGACACTTTCCCCTAATTCCCAGGCTTCAAAGATTATTCATGTGCTCAGAAACAGCTAAAAGTGAGCTAGAGAATTTCAATTATTATTATTTGATATGATCAAGTATAATTCTTTCAATTTTTATATTTTTTTCATCATTGTTTAGTTTAAACATAGGCCATGTGTGCTATAAATTCTGAAAATCGCAAGAAGCAACAATGGAGGCATAAAATGGGACCAATCAATTTTGCAAGAGTGCGTGTTGATTTGGTAAGGTCAAGTTTGAGTTAAAATTCTCTATTCGTTACTTTCCCCTAATTTTAGTATGTTATAAATTTGTAATTGCTATCTTGGTCTGTAGCGTGAGAAAAAAGAGAACAAAGAGGAACCAAATCAAGCTGAAATGTTTGTTGCAACTCGGAATGGACTAAAAGAAAAAATACTTGATGTAGAAACACAGGCTGTTATTGTAAGTTACTCTATAATTTTCTTGTTTTAGATGCTATTTTATGGTTGTCATGGATGCTATCTTCTTTGCTATTTTATGGCTATCGTGATTGTTGTTATAGTATCTACTTTGTGGCTGTTTTATGGTTGTTTCATGGCTGTTTTGTGGCTGATTTAGTTGCTATTTTATGGCTATGTTATGCCTATTTTATGGCTGTCATGGCAGCTATTTTATGGCAGTTTTATGGCTATCGTGGTTGTTATTTTAGTATCACTTTATGGCTATTTTATGGTTGTCATGGTTGCTGTTTTATGGCTGTATAATGGCTGATTTAATTGTTGTTTTATGGCTATTTTATGCCTGTTTTATGGCTATCACGGACTGCTATTTTATGGCTATTTTATGGCTGTCATGGCTATTATTTTATGGCTGCTCTGACTGATTTAATTGATGTTCTATGGCTATTTTATGCCTGTTTTATGGCTATCATGGACTGCTATTTTATGGCTGTTTTATGGCTGCCATAGTTGTTGTTTTATGGCTGTTTCATGGCTGCTTTATGACTGATTTAATTGCTGTTCTATGGCTATTTTATGCCTGTTTTATGGCTATTTTGGATTGCTGCCCCTATTAGTTATCAATAGGTTGTTGGATTCTTTCATTGAATTTTTATCACTAAAAATAGACATATCATATGTTTGTGTGTATAGGATAAATTTGATGATTTTCAAGAAGTTGGAGAAACTTCTACTAATGCATTTCAAAAAGTTTTTTGTAAAGAGAATCCAGGAAGAGTCCGATGTTTTGGAAGAACTGTTACAAAAGCTTCTCTTAAGAAAAATAACGAAATAGATGAAATCAAAAAATAAAGTGAAGAGAAGGTAACAGCTTTAAAAACTAAATTAGACGACCATAAGCAATGACTGCAAGGATTGGAAGATATTGTGAAACTTATGCTGCAACAAACTTCTCCTGGTATGAATATTGATGAAGCGCTTTCTCTCTTGCGATCTAAGGAATCGTCTGCAAATAGTGCACAAGATCCAAATTTAGTTCCTCGACATCCTCCTCCATTGACTCATATTCCAAATCATGATTAGGTATATGTGTGCTAAATTGTTGAAACACTTGAGTATACATGTTATTGTATAGCTAATATTTTGACTATAATTTTTTTTATTTAAATTTGACTGCAGCTTTCTTATTGTTGGATAAAATTTTCTGAAGACATAAAAGCAATTCTTGGTGCAATGGTGAAGCACCAAGTCTTTTTGGTTTCAAGTAGAAAACTTAGTTTCTTTTAGGTTTAAGTTCATCATCAGAAAAATATGTATTTTGTTTATGTTTATTATTTATTTGACTTGGTAACTTAGCAAGTATGTTAATTAGTACTTGGAAGACCTTTTCTATATATATGCAATATATATTATTAGCTTATTCAAATGTAGGTGTTATATATCCTTCAAATGTCATATAAATATAACAAAGGTAAAAAACATATTGTTTTAGATATTAAAAAAGAGAATCTAAGAGAAACTCAATAAGGTGTTGCTTTAGGTATTAAAAAAAGACAACTGCAAATAAATTTACATAAGTGTTGCATTAGGTCTATAAAAAAGGTAATTTAAAAAAACTGGACAAGTGTTGCTTTACGTATATAAAAAATGCAACTTAAAAAAATTGGCCAAGGGTTGCTTTAGGTATATGAAAAAACAACTAGAAAAAATTTGCACAAGTGTTGCTTTAGGTATATAAAAAGGCAACTTAACAAACTTTAGACAAGTGTTGCATTATGTATTAGAAAATACAACTCGTAAAAAGTGTTGCTATAACGTCTCATCTCAAGCGTTGTGTTTGGGTGCTCTAAGGCAACCCTTTTGCGGAGTGACTTTATTTTCAGAAAAGGCAACGTTTTTTGAAGGTTGCCGTAAAAAGGATTCCCTTTAACACACAAAAACATTTGTCTTAGACCAAAGGTAACGGCCGTATAGCTAACCCTAAAAAGCGTTGCTTTTTGTCGAAAAGTGTTGCCTTTTTTCTTATTATAGACAACGTTTTAAAGGGTTACCTCAATTCAAATTTGTTGTAGTGATATATCCCTTTTATTATTATTCTCCAAACTACGTAATTAATTAATTCAAACATTTTTTGGTCATGAACATGGCGAGAATAGAGTGCCCCAATGTTTGGACCTCGAGCAGCTTGGCAACCTTGTTCTTATACCTAATAAAAAGTGGGTCCATGATTGATTCACCAAAGTGTGCCTTCAGCAGAGGTTCAGTTATGGCCCTAACGTATTTTGCAATGTATTCACCTTTGGTTCCTTCATCGACAAGTAATTCCCCATCATCATTACTATTATTAGTAATTAGCCCTGCTTCCCACCCATATTTGATCAATTCCATTCTCTCAAGACTGAAAGACCCTTCTGCTTCTATTGTTTCCTTAACTTCATCTATGGTCGGAGCATAAATTGGAAAATTGAACGAATCTAGTTTTGCTTCTTCAACAATGTTCTGCACCAAATATTTAATATGAATTAATGTAACACATGCGAATGAACAAAAATGTTCATATGTGAGCTATATATAGAAAACTCAAAATTGTTATTTCGTTCGATATAATAATTCTTTTGGGGTATATACAATTATACATGCATTTTCTTATTAAGGTTCTTAAGCAACACTTCTATAATTAAAAAAAACAGTGTTAAAAAAATGAAAAATATGCATATCCCTCAGGCTAAAAAATTTAAATAGACCTAATTTAATTTTAAAAAATAAAAATTATTTCATAGTGGTAAAAATGATTAGGATTTTAATTTTAGACCATATGAGATTTTATAAAAAAATAGACAAACT
>NC_029793.2:129569223-129569786 GCF_000816755.2 Arachis ipaensis | reverse complement strand
TTATTGTAAAAATTTATTTTATTTTTGTATTATATATATTTTATCGTGTCAAAATTTTCTAGATCTATCGGTAACCTTGGCATGCAGCATATATGTTACCTCGAGGACCATGTCATTGAGTACGATACCAACTAGTGCCCAAGGTGTTATCATGCTTTTGGTTTCATCTTTAGCATCTCTGCCAAAGAAAACGAGGACCATGCCTCCATTAGGCACTAACTCCTCCGAACGTGATTTCAAGAACACGTTGAAATCTTCTTTGAATTGCTTCAAATATGCATTGTACACTGCCGGCGGAGTAGTGCTTGTAAAATAAGTGTTCCCTTTGTTAACTTCTTCTCCCTCCTTCTTCAACCCTTTTGGTGGCTGTCAAGAAGCATGCACAAGAGAAATAAACAAATTACAACGATATCTATCATATATATTGCAAGAAATTCAAATTGCAAACGCTGAGAAAAAAAAGTCAAGGTTTAACATTTTTTTTAAATGTTAAAAAATGATTCACAATTTTTTTTTTAATATATAAAATAAGTCAACTTTATTTTAGATAGCCTAGATAGCCT
>NC_029793.2:129550355-129569214 GCF_000816755.2 Arachis ipaensis | reverse complement strand
AAGGACACATTTCTTATATATATTTTTACAATATTTATTTTATTTTTATTTTAGATAAAGTATAATTTTTTATTTTAACAATTTTTTAAAAATTTTAGAATATATTTAAATTTTATTTTATTTTAATTTTGTCTTAGAAATGCATGAAATATACCACCTCTAACAATTAAATTATCAAGAAGTTTAAAACTAATTCAACAATAATATTTAATAATTAGACCTAACAATAAAAATTTGTATCTGAGTTGTTTGTATTAAGGTAATCTTTATAAAGTTGTTCTTAAATTGATCCTAAGTTTCTTAAAACATTTGTTGAAAAGGTACGTACATTTGATATAAATTAAAAATTTTTTGAACAAAATTAAAAAAATAAATTTTAAAAATATTTTTAAATTTTTTAAAAAAAAATTAAATTAAACTTTTATAATTTATTTTAATTTATTATTAAACAAAATACAAAAAAAATTAATTTTTGTGTCTCTATCTATCTTGTTTTCAATATTTCCGTTATGTCCTTTTCTCGAAATCAAAAGCAACCTTAGAGTGATATAATAACGACCACCATAACATGCACCATAAAACAATCACCTGAGAAAGAAAGTGTTGACCAAAAGAGGAATGAAAAAAGTTGATGGAGTTGGAGGGATAAACCCTGCCATAGAAGGAGCCAAGGGTAGCATTAAAGAAACAAGGACGAGATCTTGGTCCTTTCTCTTGTTCCATTCTTTTATACAAATCAGGAAGTGCCTTGAATATGCTGTTGAAATCGTTGCCAAACAAATCATTGAGGAAGAATTGAAGTGCTGGAGGGTCACGGTTCAAAGTGTGGCTAATTGCATCAACAATGGCAATAATATTAGATGCCACAAGAAGTGCATTTGGCCCTGAAGAACATCCTAGGTCAGCCAATCTGAAACAACTTGAAAGGTCGTTGCCATACACATTCATTATTGCTTCTTCAAGAATTGGTTGTGTCTTCAATACCCCCTCTCTCTACACACATGGAATAATTCATCAAATCTATGTAAAATAAAATCCCAATTAATAATTATATTCTTCTATTAATAGTTAATGAAGTCAATTACACCGTCAATAAATGAAAGAAAAAACACTAAAAAGTTAAGTTCACATGCAAAATTCTTATTGGTTAGTAGCATGTTCTTGCTATTTCCAAGACACTAAAACAAATGATAAGTGCTTTTGTATCTCAATATTATTTATGGGTTATATATGGGGGAGTCTATGTTGTTTGTAAATTGTAATCATGGATGGCCTCAAAAAAATTTAATAATAAAAGTAAAATTATATTAAAATAAATTTTGTTAACTATTATTATTTATCCTATATTTAATAGAAATATAAAAATAAAAAATATATAATTTTTTTGTTTAAATAAATAAAACGAATATAACCGTGATACATAAAAATTAATATATTCTATATATTTCGTTAACTTAGACGTTTAAACCGTAAATTTTAAACGACGAGTATTTATAAGAAAACGAACCTGACCAAAAAATTATGACAATAAAGAAAATCAATAAGGAGAAATATAAGAATGAAAAAGACTAAAAATAAAAGGATTAGAAAATTGCATATATTTAATTCTTGACGTTATGTTAAATCAATGATCCTTTTATTAAGTTTATTAGAATTATAAATGTAATTCACTTTTTAAATTTATTGTTGTAAGAACCCTAGGAAAAAAGGACTAGCAAGCAAGGCTCTAAGAGGGATTTAGATAAATGACCAATGAAAATAGCCTGTATAAGTTAAATATATTACATGTATGGTTGGTATATATATTGAAGTAAAATTAGATTAATTATGATCATTTATTTATTTGTTCATTTATTTACTTATTTGTTTTCGTATCGATTCAAGCAATCGTAAAATTTAACTGGTTGGTATAGTTGTCAACATAAAATCAAACATCAAATTAACACAATTTATATGTATTTTTTTTTAGGTTTAATTACTTTGTTAGTTTCTATAGTTTCGAAAACTTTTCAATTAGATTCTTATACATTTTTTTCTTTTAATTTGGTCACTACACCAATTTTTTTTTCAATTAGATTTCTCTTGACATTAATTAATTCAATTATATAGGAATTCAAATAAAAAAAAATTAGTGCAGGAACTCAAATAAAAGAAAAATAAAATTTAAAGATTCAATTAAAAAAAATTAGTACAAAAACTCAATTAAAAAAAAGTATAGACACCTAATTAAAAATTGAACAAAACTATAAAGATCAATAGAATAATTAAACTTTTTTTTTTTTTGTATAAGTCGTGGTTTAGAACCAAAATTTATGAAAACTTACTGTTTAATCAAATTATGGTTTAAAATCAAATTTTATATGTATTTTTTGTTTATTCATAAATCATGATTCAAAACTATGAGAATTTTTTGTTTGATCTTATGGTTTAAAATCAAATTTTATATGTATTTTTTGTTTATTCATAAATCATGATTCAAAACTATGAGAATTTTTTGTTTGATCTTATGGTTTAAAATCAAATTTTATATGTATTTTTTGTTTATTCATAAATCATGATTCAAAACTATGAGAATTTTTTGTTTGATCATAAATAATAGTTTAAAATCACGATTTAAATATATAATTAAAAGGATTAATTATATTTTTTCTTAAATTTTTGGGATAAAAAAATAAAAATAAATTAAATTTTCATAATTTGTTCTAATTTATCACCAAACAGAATACAAGATATACTACACAAAATTCTTGTTAAAATGGTAATTTTTTTAGTATTTACGGCAGTTTGAACCACCATTATTACCAGGCACGGCGATTTTAAAAAGCGACATAATTCTGGTTATTACGACGATTTTTAAAAAATCGCAACAGTTTTCTAAGTTAAAATGACAGTTTTTAAATAGGTTAAAATGACAATTTAAACCGTCATTATTTTTAAATAAAACGACGTTTTTCAATTGATTAAAATAATGGTTCAAACCGCCGTTATTTTTTAAATTATTTCTAGAATATAAAATTTTATGTATCTATTTTTTGTATCTTATTTCTAGTGTTTTGTATTATTCTGTTTTCGTAAACAAACCTGCCCAATACATATTGGAAAAAATATATATTGCTAATTAATGGTTTGAGAGATGTATGCGAGTATGTACTTGTATCAAAGAGTTGGATGCATAGCTTGTTTCTCCCAAGCCACCAACCATGTGAAGGGTTTGCATGTGTACAGGCATGCTATTCAAGTATGGATCGGAGAAGAACAGATTGCGGCTTCTCACGTCTTCAAGTCTTCTCTGCAGTTAGCACATAGCAAACACATGCATGGAATAAGTATATAGAAAAGAAAAGAAAAGAAAAGAAAAGAACGACTTACTACGATATATGGATATGGATAAAAGTCTTCGAGAAATATATTAAGGCAGCAATGTGGCTGTATGAGTATATCCTGGTCCTGGCTACTTGGTTCCTTATATAGGAAGGAATCCCGACTCCCTGTAAATAGGGTAGGATACGGTTTGGGTATGTCTGCGAGTAGAGTAGGGTAAGGTACGGGTTTAGGATTAGGATGTATTCTACTCTATTCTACTCACATCTCATATATAATACATATTTTATAAAAATTAGGTATATAGTGAAGGAAGTAAGAGTTGAACCCACAATCTCTCTTATGTAATGACTTATAATAAATGAACAACTACTAAAATTAGTTAGTTAATTTAGTAATTTAGAGCATTAATTTTTTATTTTTTATGTTATTAATATGTATAAAATTCGAAATTGAATTTTATATTTACTTTAAAAAATTTTGATATTTCTACGGATAAGATATGGTAGGGTAGGATTTAGAATTTTAGGGTGTGGGTAGGATTAAGGTTGAGAGATTCTCAATCTGCGAATAGAATATAATAGAATTTTAATAAAATTTTTAATCCGCGGGTAGAATTAAAATATGGTCCAAACCCTAACCTACCCTACCCATTGTCAGCCCTAAGAAAGAACAGAAAAGGGGCGAGTTTGGATACGCCTGGCACAATCAAACACGTTACACGTGTCTTTTACTCTTGAGCTGTGCGCATGAGCTGTAGGTTAGTGTCGTCGTCTTCAGCTTTGACCTTTGGGGATATATTCAAAATATAATTTTGTTTGTACCATTGAAGGATAGTTTAAAACAGTTCTTGTACAAAATTGTCAAACTTTTTGTGCTATTTAAATAAAAATGTTTTTAATAATACGAGAATCTATTTAAAAAAATTATACAATTCGAGAAATAAAATTCATATATATATATATATATATACCTCTCAACTCTTATATTGAGAAATATTTAGGTAGCTATGTGGCTCTATCAGTATATCATCGCTACTTCGTTCTCTTTTATAGGAATAGCAAACGGCCAATGAAGAAAGGGAGAAGCCAACAGTGAAGATTCTTTTAATTCTATATGCGCTTGCTTTCCCACAACGTACATTAGATTCTTTCTATTATTATTATTATTATTATTATTATTATTATTATTGATAATCGTTAGATACTTAGATCCACCAGATAAGAGTGGTCCTGGCCCTGGCCTGGTTCTATTTAAGAGAAAAAGACAAAAGAAGGGAAAAGATCGAAAAACCTTAAAAAACAAAAGATAAATGAAGAAATACAAACTCACTTTTGTTTGTGTATATCTATCAATCCTTTTGATTACTATTCTAATAGATAAGATATTTTTTATTTATATATTATTTTTTAGTTACTTTGTTAAGAGTAATTTAGAAGATACACAAAAATTAACAATATTGTTTTTTAAGATAGCTTAGACTTTGAGACTAGTATTTTAAAAGATATATAAAATAATCGCATCGGTCAAGGAAAATGGTTAGAAATAAGTGAGAAATTTAAATAAGTGTTTTTGTGTATTATTCAGTATATTAAAAAGTATAATGTACAAAAGATATATATAAGTGCTAGAAGAATCAAAATAATAAAAATATACAATTTTATAAATAATATACAGATATGCTATATAAATATAAATGATACTAATTGATCTAATATTGATTTTAATTTATTCTCTAACATCCCCCTTAAACTCAAGTGAGAGTTAAGGATACCACTTGAGTTTGGATGCCAGAGTACGAAAACGAGTCAGATGATGAGCCTTCGTGAAGATATCAGCAGTCTGATCCAGTGTTCCAACAGCGATGAGACGAACAGCATCAATAAAGATGCGTTGCCGAACAAAGTGACAGTCAATCTCAATATGTATTGTGCGTTCATGAAACACATCATTATGGGCAATCTAAATAGCATTGCGGTTGTCACAAAAAACATTAGTTGGGGACGACTGCGGTGCACCCAAGTTTTTGAGAAGCCAACGAATCGAGACAACCTCAGCAGTGGTGTCAGCGAGAGCACGGTATACAGCTTTCGTGCTTGATCGAGTAGTGAACGTTTGCTTCTTAGCTCGCCAGGAAATGAGAGAGTCGCCAAGAAACAAACAATGACTAGTAGTAGAACGACGATCAGTGGGATCACCAGCCCAATCAGCATCTGAGTACGCCTGAAGGGATAAAGATGAATGCACAAAAAAATAAAGGCCATGAAATAGGGTGTCTTTGATGTAGCGAAGAACGCGAAGAACTGCCGCATAGTGAGTAGTACGAGGAGTTGACAAGAACTGGGTAAGAACATGAACCGGATAGGCAATGTCTGGTCGGGTGACAGTTAAGTAGACTAGTCCTCCAACTAACTGTCAATAAAGAGTAGGATTATCCAAAACAGTGCCATCCATAGGAGTAAAACGAACATTAGGCTCAAGAGGAGTAGACTTAATTCGACTATCTGTTATACCGGCTCGAGTAAGAAGATCCGAAGCATACTTAGCTTGACAGAGATAGATACCATCATCTATGGATATGACCTCGAGACCAAGAAAATAACTGAGAGAACCAAGATCTTTAATCTCAAAAATACGGTGAAGGGAGGCTTTGTTATCAAAGATACTATCAACATCATCTCCAATAATGATCATGTCATCAACATACAAAAGCAGAAGAACAACTCCATGTTCACTTTTATGAATAAAGAGAGCATTCTCATGAGGGCTGCAAGTGAAACCAAGATTGCATATAGTGGTGCTAAACTTGTCAAACCATTCGCGAGGAGCTTGCTTAAGACCATAAAGTGTCTTGCAAAGGAGACAAACTTTGCTAGAAGGACAAGGATAACCCGGCGGGGTTTTCAAATAAACCTTCTTTTTCAAATCTCCATTAAGAAATGCATTTTTCACGTCCATCTGACTGAGAGACCATTTTTTACCGCAACAATGGCAAGAAGAGCTCGAATAGATGTGAAATGAGCAACAGGAACAAAAGTCTCTTCATAGTCAATACCATACTCTTGCGTACAACCTTGAGCAACCAATCATGCCTTATAACGGTCAATAGAGCCATCAAAGTGAGTCTTGATCTTGTATACCCATCTACTTTCCATAACTTCCTGATTACAAGGAGGATCAACCAAATCCCAAGTGTATGCTTTTTCAAGTGCATGTATTTCTTCCTGCATTGCTTGTTGCCAATTTGGATTTGTGGAGGCTTCTCTGAATGACTTAGGTTCATGTTGATGAACAATAGTAGAAAAACAATGATAATCAAGAAGATGAGGAGGTGGATTTCTTACCCTAGAAGAACGAGTGGAAGGAGGAGGCATGACGGTAGGAGCAGGATCGTCGTCCGGTTTAGAATCATCGGGAGATGGAGAAGGCAGAAGAACAGGAGGCTGTAGAGGGTGATTCAAGATAGAACCTGTAGAATCGTCACTAGGAAAAAGATCAACATTGAGGTTAGTGAAAAAAGGTGACTGAGTAAGAGGAATGGACTCAAAGGAGGAGAACCGAGAAAACATGTGATGCTCCCAGAAGACAACATGACGAGATATACGAATACGTTTAGAGAGAGGATCCCAACACCAATAACCCTTGTATTTAGTGCCATAACCAAGGAAACAACACATACGAGCCCGAGGTTCAAGTTTACTATGTTCATGAGGCTGAAGAAGAACAAAACAGACACAACCGAAAACTCAAAGAGAACTGTAATATGGGAAGGTATGATAAAGACGCTCAAAGGGAGTAACGTTACCAATAACAGAAGAAGGAAGTATATCGATAACATGAACAGCAGTAAGAACAGCTTCACCCCAAGTATGCGCAGGACACGAAGAAGAAAGAAGCATTGCATGAATAGAGTCAAGAATGTGATAGTGTTTGCATTCAGCTCATCCATTTTGTTGAGACGTACCAAAACAAGAAAACTCAGACAAAGCGCCCTATTCTGCAAGAAAGGTAAAAGTTTGGAATCACGGTATTCCATAGTATTATCGCGTCGAAAAATCTTAATGACCTTGGAAAATTGAGTTTTAGTCATGGTGGCAAAGTTAATATAAATCTGAGGTAACTCATGGCGATTAGTCATCAAATAAACCCAAGTAAAGCGTGAAAAATCATCAATGAAAATGACAAGGTATCGAGCTCCTCCCATAGAAGCAGTGAGAGCGAGACCCCAAACATCAGAGTGAATAAGATCAAAAGGAGAGCAAGCAAGAGAGGAATTATTGTGAAAAGATAAAGCAGGTTGTTTGGCAGTTTGATAAGAAATGCAATCAAAAGATTCATTAGGAACCTGACCCAAAATACCCTGAGACACAAGAGGACGTAATTTTTCTAAGGAGCTGTGGGCAAGACATTGATACCACAAGTGAATGGTAGATAGAAAGAAGTAGCACAGAGATTTGGCACAGAAGGAATATGAAGATTCTCGAGTTCAAATAACCTTCCGACCTTACGTCCAGTCCCGATAATTTGTCCCATCCGACGATCCTATATATGACAACCAGAAATGGGAAAAAGTGACATTAAAACCGAGATCAACAAGTTGACCAACAGAAATAAGATTAAAGTTCAACTTGGGAATATAATAAGTATCAGAAAAATTAAGAGTTGACTGGGAAATAGAACCCTTGTGTGTCATGTGCAAGAGGGAACCATTAGCAGTATTGATAGAAGGTACATTTGTAGTGATAGACAAAGACGAGAAGAGATGACGCAAAGGGGACACGTGATTAAAGCAACCGGAATCAAAGTACCATGTAGAATTACCTGGAGGAGTCGAAAAACCAGCAGAAGTATTACCAGAAAGGGAGAGAAGATGCTTAAGAAGAGACGCAATATCAGATAGAGAGACAGGAGACAGGTTGAGAGGAACAGAGGTGGTAGATTTAGTAGTAGCAGCAACAGTAGAAGCAGACACATTTTTGGAGAAGTTGGGATGCGAAGCATGCTTGAGGTGATCAGGACGTGGTAGGCGAGTAGGACAGGCAGTAATAAGATGTCCCGATAGCTTGCAATAATGGCAGAACACTTGTGGACAATTGTAGCTAATGTGACCTTTCTGTTGACATTTGTGACATTCAACAGAAGGACAGTCTGAGAAGAAGTGCCCAGAATGATCACAATTACGACAGAATTCATCCTTTCTGTCTGTGGCAGCATAAACATATGATTTTTCCATAATAGCAGATACAAAGATCAAAGAGAGGAGAGAAAACTGCAAAGTCGATGCCGAAAATGAGAAATGTAAGAACCGGAGTTTTCACAAAAAATCGTTTAATTAGAATAGAATAGTTTTATTGCCCAAAACCGGATCCGAAAATTTAGAGTGGGAATTTGAGGATCTAAACGTGATTTTTGGACTCAGTAGGTTTTTCTGAGTCAGAAAATGTATTTTCTGCGAAAAACTACGAACCGACAGTTGGACTGGTTGAACCGGTTCAAGTCTGCCCGGTACTGTGTGAGCAAAAGCGAAAACAGTCAGAAACCATAGAAAAATATTAAAAGTCAAAAACCGGACGTTAATTTTAAAGGTTTGGTCTAGAGTTGGGCCGACCGGGCTAAAAACGCTAACGGATTGGACCGAGCCCAAGTTGGGCCCAAGCACAACATATATAAAGGTTCATTAATGAACCATTCAGCCACAACACAACGCGCACACACACACCAGAAAATTGAGAGAAGAAGGAGAAGAGAGAAGAAGCACTATTCATCTCCTCACTCTTTTGACCATATCTCAAGCTACGGTGCTCCAATTTGTATGCCGTCAGCGGCTACGAAAAGCTCTTACCGAGCCCGTCACTTCTATCTAAGCTTTGTGGTAAGCTTTTTGAGTTTCCCGGACCAGTTTTTGTGCCCTTGTGAAATTCGAGTTTTAGGGTTTGGTTTTGAGTGAAATCTCGTGTTTTGGATGTTTAAGTACACTCTAGCACTTGATTGCTTGTGGTTTTGGCTTCCAAAACTGTTGAGTAAGGTAAGAGATCTTGAAACCTTTGTGATTTTATGATTATGTTGAGCCCTAGATTGATTAGTGATGGTTTGTGTGTATATAGCTTGTTTGTTGTGAGTTTGGGAGCTTTTGGAGCTTGTTGGTGCTTGTTAGGTTATATTGGAGGCTTGCTTGTGGTTGGAAGCTCAACTTGTTCTCTTTTAGGATTTTTGTTCATATTAAAAATCGACCAAGGTATGGTTTCGGTTTTCTCTATGTAGTATATAATACTCATGGACACTTAGGCTAGTGCCCTATAGGATAGGTTGGGATTTATGTGGTTGTTGTTGATGATGTATGATGAATTAATATTGTTATGTTGGTAAATAATGGTTGTTGGGTGTTGAATGTTGATGTATAATGATTAATGATGGGTTGAGAAATTTTTGAGTTCAATTATGACGATTAATAATGCTATGATGAGGATGAATGATTGTATGGATTGAAAAGTGATTTGATATGATATATGCGATGTTGAGGTTGTTGGAATGGTAATTGATGATTGGGGATGATTGATAAATGGCTACATTGATGTTGGTAGTTGGATATGGGAAATTGATAGTGAAATTGATGATAGAATGAGGATTGGTGAATGTATTGGTGGAAAAATTGTTTGTGATATTATATGTTTGATAATTGAGATTGAGAATGATGAAGTGTGATGGGAAAAATTGGTGTAATATGACACAAAGGGTAGATTTTGATGAGAAATGGAGTTTAAAATGGTTTGGTATGGTTTTGGTTGTGTTTTAGAAGGAATTGTGGAAATTGTGAATTTGGCAAGAGTTAGTTTTTGGTGAACTTTATCTGATCATAACTTTTGACTCGATTTTCAAAATTTGTTGAAATTTGTTTAGAATTAAAGTTTATTGAAAACTCTTCGAATCAATATAAAGTTTGTAAAATTTGAATTTTTGTAAAGGAAGTTATGATCATTCAAAGATTGGTGTCAAAATCTAAAATTCTGCAAAGTTGCAGAATTTTGTGATTTATGGTATGTGCGCACGCACAACCCTGTGAAAATTTCAACCTGTGCGCACGCACAGACCTGTGCATTCGCACACGTAGGGGAAGGCTCCTTGTTTGCAGCGCTAGCACAGCTTGTGCGTGCACATACCAATGAGGATTTGCAACCTGTGCGTACGCACACGTTGGGAAGGTCAGTCTGTTGAGGGCGCTAGCACAGGTTGTGCGGGTGAACAGACATTGCGAATTTTATCACCTGTGCGTACGCACACCTCTATGCGTACGCACACGTTTTAAAACTTCTCCAGGGCGTGCGCACACACACCTCTGTGTGTATGCACACGCCCTGTTTCTCAAATTTAAATTTGTTTTCAACTATTTGACCTTCCCAACAAGATTGTAAGCTTCTGTAACACCATTTTTAGACTCTTGGATTTATATTCGGGCATCGGATATGAGAAAGGTCCTAGGAGGTTTTCATTTGGTATTTCTCTGAAAAAGTTAGAGAACGGAGGCTAGGTTTCTGGTGTACTGAGGATGGGTTTGGTGGAGAGAGGACGAAGAATGGTATATGACTTGAGGAAATGATAAACTTGATGAATGTAGAGAGTGTGTCAGGCACTATATCCTTGGACAGATAGTGTTTGAAAGAGAGTGTGCCAGGCACTATATCCTTGGAATGTTGAGAATTGATAACTGAAAGTGATTTGAGATGTGAATGGTAATGACTGGTGATGAGTTAAGGTCGATGGACTTGTGGGATGTGGACAGTGTGCCAGGCACTATATCCTTAGAATGATAGTGTGCCAGGCACTATATCCTTGGAGTGATTTATGATGAAATATATGTTGATATTGTTTTCCTTCTCTGCCGTAAGAGTGTGCCAGGTACTATATCCTCAGAATGAGCATGCAAGTGTGCCAGACACTATATCCTCGGAACAAAAGCATGCCAGGCACTATATTCTCAGACGTGGACGAAAGGCAACATCTGAGAGGATGTGTTGGATTGGCATTCATAGACCGACAAGTGATACCACGAGCCAATAGGATAGACATTCATCATATGCATCTTTTACGTGCTTGTTTGCTTTGATTACTTGGGTTCGCCTAATTGTATAATATGCCTATTTGTTTCTTGAATAACTTGTTATATATTTGAATATTACCTGTGTTTTCCTTGCTTGCATTATCTGTGTTTGTCTGGTGCTGAGGAGGTTAGGTAGGCGGTGACGACGGGATCGCACGGAGGGTAGGTTGGCGAAGGCTGTGGGACAGCGGTGGCTAGCTTAGTTAGTAATCCCCTAAGTTAGATTACCCATGCTAAGGTTTTAAGTTTTGTTAAGGTTTTATATATGGTTTACTATTTTTAGTACGCTTTAAGATTGAATCTTGTGATGGATATGAAGTCTAGGATTGCCTTTGGTGTCCCGGGATCTTATATCCTACATCACTGAGCACTGTTACCATACTGAAAACCTCCGATTCTCATACCGTATTTCTGTTTTATTTTTCAGATACAGGTTGCAACCCACCTTGGTGAGTTGCTTGGATGGTGACAGAAGCGGAGGATCATGATACCTTTTGAGTATTTTTTATTTATTTTGTTTATACATCTCTCATTTTGTATTTTGCTTTAGCCTAGAGGCATTTATTGAGAGAACAAAACTTGTATAAACTGTTTTTACTCTATGGTTTCATGTATGGTCTGTGTATGGCTAGCCGGCTTAAACTCCACGAGTCATGGCTAGATTCTTATGATATTATACTACTATATTTTGCTATATCTTATTTGTATCTTGTGGTGTAAGTTAGTAGTTTCTTTAGTACGTTTTGCGCTTTTCAAATTCTGTTTTTGATCTATATCCTTCATCGGGCTTCTATATATTATTAATTCTTTCTATATATTATATGTATGATTTTAGAATTGTCGTAATCTCTGGTTAACCTTTGTTTTACGATGCGAGGTAAAGCTTAGGCTAATTAGGGTGTTACATTTAGTGGTATCAGAGCAGTTCGTCCTCGCGAGACTGAGGGATGGACCGATTGGGCTTCATTGCATACTCTGTGTGTCTTTTCTTTGATGCTATTAGGTTATCTACTTGATATTGCATAGCATGCTTGTTTGTGAGTGCCTGTTTGGGATAATTGAAGCACTAGACTTTTGATATTGAGACTGATCACCTTGATATCGATTGTTTGGTGTAGACAGGAACCCTAATAGCCACTCACGGATGAGGTCGTACACGTTCACGAGCCGAGAGTAGGAATGCGCAGCCGGCCGATAACCATGCCGAGTTCATGGCGGCAATGGCAAATCTTGCGAACACCATGGAGGCGAATGCTGCTGCGACTCTGCAAGCTGTGCAGAGGTTAGGTCAACCGGTGGGAAATGAGAACGGAAATGGTGAAGGAGATGCAAATAACAATGCAGAAGGGAACGGCGATAATATGGGAGGTGCTCCGATGACCTTGGCGAATTTTCTCAAGGTTCATCCGCCAAGTTTCAGAGGATCAACCAACCCTACAGAGGCGGATAACTGGTTCCAGGCTATGGAGCGCACGCTGCAAGCGCAGCATGTCCCGAATAACCAATATGTAGAATTTGTTGCTTATCAGCTTCTGGAAGAGGCCCAGCATTGGTGGCAGGCAGAATGCCGCTTGCTCCAACTACAAAACGCCGATGTTCCTTGGGATGTCTTCCAAACGGCCTTCTATAAGAAGTACTTTCCTGAGTCTGCAAGGAAAGCGAAAGAGATGGAACTTATGCAGCTGAAGCAAGGTTTATTATCTGTGGCGGACTACACCATCCGATTTGAGGAGCTCTGTAGGTTCTCTAGGGCGTGTCAGGGTGCCCCGGAGACCTATAAAAGTTGGAAGTGTATCAAGTATCAAAGGGGCTTGAAGGACGACATCATGACTGCTGTGGCTCCTATGGAGATCCGTACTTTCTCTGATCTGGTGAACAAGGCAAGAGTGGTGGAGGAATACACAAAGAGGGTAGCCTTGTCAAGGGACACTCATGAAGGAAACACTAATAGGGAGCATGACGATTACCTCGGACCAAGGGGACAGAACTTCAAGAAAGATGCACATACTCCTCAGCATCTGCAAGGTCAAGGAAACTTCAGAAGGAACAACAATGCCCAGTTTCACCATATGAGGGGGAGTCGCCTGTGTTATACTTGTGGACTATCTAGGCACCTAGCCAAGAACTGTCGTCGTAAGAAAAACCAGAACATGGGTCAGAATCAACAGTCAGACCGTGTGGTTGCCTTGGATGCACGTGATGCGACAGGATCGAATCCTCCGGCGAGAGGTAAGCGTATGCGTTGAGTATTATATTGCTTGGACCTGATGGTAGCTTAGTTCTATCTTTTCCAAAGTCGTCGTTAGGGTTACGAGAGTTAGGGTTTTATTGGAAGTAAACCATGGGAAAGGAGGACTCTAGTGGCGGTAGCCGAGGATTTTGGGTCTGTGATGATGAGCAATCAGAGTGACGCAGTGAAAGCACGCTGATTAGCATTTTCGAGGGCGAAAATATTTTTAAGGAGGGGAAGATGTAAGAACCGGAGTTTTCACAAAAAATCGTTTAATTAGAATAGAATAGTTTTATTGCCCAAAACCGGATCCGAAAATTTAGAGTGGGAATTTGAGGATCTAAACGTGATTTTTGGACTCAGTAGGTTTTTCTGAGTCAGAAAATGTGTTTTCTGTAAAAAACCGCAAAAACCTGCGAATAGACAGTCGGACCGGTTGAACCAGTTCAAGTCTGCCCGGTACTGTGTGAGTAAAAGCGAAAATAGTCAAAAACCATAGAAAAATATTAGAAGTAAAAAACCGGACGTTAATTTTAAAGGTTTGGCCCAGAGTTGGGCTGACCGGGCTAAATACGCTAACGGGTAGGACCGGACCCAAGTTGGACCCAAGCCCAATATATATAAAGGTTCATTAATGAACCATTCAGCCACAACACAACACACACACCAGAAAATTGAGAGAAGAAGGAGAAAAGAGAAGCACTATTCATCTCCTCACTCTTTTGACCATATCTCAAGCTACAGTGCTCCAATTTGCGTGCCGTCAGCGGCTACGCAAAGTTTTCCCCGAGTTCGTCACTTCTATCTAAGCTTTGTAGTAAGCTTTTCGAGTTTCCCTGCCCAGTTTTTGTGCCCTTGTGAAATTCGAGTTTTAGGGTTTGGTTTTCAGTGAGATCTCATGTTTTGAGTGTTTATGTACACTCTAGCACTTGATTGCTTGTGGTTTTGGCTTCTAAAACTGTTGGACAAGGTAAGAGCTCTATCCTTGTGATTTTATGATTATGTTGAGCCCTAGATTGATTAGTGATGGTTTGTGTGTATATAGCTTGTTTGTTGTGAGTTTGGGAGCTTTTGGAGCTTGTTGGTGCTTGTTGGGTCATATTGGAGGCTTGCTTGTGGTTGGAAGCTCAACTTGTGCTCTTTTGGGGTTTTGGTTCATATTGGGAATCGGCCAAAGTATGGTTTTGGTTTCCTCTATGTAGTATATAATATTCATGGACACTTAGGCTAGTACCCCATAGGATAGGTTGGGATTTATGTGGTTGTTGATGATGTATGATAAATTAATATTGTTATGTTGGTAAATAATGGTTGTTGGGTGTTGAATGTTGATGTATGATGATTAATGATGGGTTGAGGAATTTTTGAGTTCAATTATGACGATTAATAATGCTATGATGAGGATGAATGATTGTGTGGATTGAAAAGTGGTTTGATATGATATATGCGATGTTGAGGTTGTTGGAATGGTAATTGATGATTGGGGATGATTGATAAATGGCTACATTGATGTTGGTAGTTGGATATGGGAAATTGATAGTGAAATTGATGATAGAATGAGGATTGGTGAATGTATTGGTGGAAAAATTGTTTGTGATATTATATCTTTGATAATTGAGATTGAGAATGATGAAGTGTGATGGGAAAATTTGGTGTAATATGACAGAAAGGGTAGATTTTGATGAGAAATGGAGTTTGGAATGGTTTGGTATGGTTTTGGTTGTGTTTTACAAGGAATTGTGGATTTTGTGAATTTAGTAAGAGTTGGTTTTTGGTGAATTTTTTCTGATCATAACTTTTGCCTCGATTTTCAAAATTTGTTGAAATTGGTTTAGAATTAAAGTTTATTGAAAACTCTTCGAATCGATATAAAGTTTGTAAAATTTAGATTTTTGTAGAGGAAGTTTTGATCATTCAAAAATTGGTGTCAAAATCTGAAATTCTGCAAGGTTGCAGAATTTTGTGATTTCTGGTATGTGCGCACGCACAGCCTTGTGCGCACGCACAACCCTGTGAAAATTTCAACCTGTCTGCAAGCACAAACCTGTGCATCCGCACACGCAGGGGAAGGCTCCCTGTTTGCAGCGCTAGCACAGCTTGTATGCGCACATATCAATGAGAATTTGCAACCTGTGCGTACGCACACGTTGGGAAGGTCAGTCTGTTGAGGGAGCTAGCACAGGTTGTGTGAGTGAACAGACATTGCGATTTTTGCACCTGTGTGTACGCACACCTCTATGCGTATGCACACGTTTTAAAACTTCTCCAGGGCATGCACATGCACACCCATGTGCGTACGCACACGCCCTATTTCTCAAATTTAAATTTGTTTTCAACTATTTGACCTTTCCAACAAGATTGTAACCTTCTGTAATACCATTTTTAGACTCTTGGGTTTATATTCGGGAATCGGATATGAGAATGGTCCTAGGAGGTTTTCATTTGGTATTTCTCTAAAAAGTTAGAGAACGGAGGCTAGGTTTCTGGTATACTGAGGATGGGTTTGGTGGAGAGAGGACGAAGAATGGTATATGACTTGAGGAAATGATGAACTTGATGAATATAGAGAGTGTGCCAAGCACTATATCCTTGGACTGATAGTGTTTGAAAGAGAGTGTGCCAGGCACTATATCTTTGGAATGTTGAGAATTGATAACTGAAAGTGATTTGAGATGTGAATGGTGATGATTGGTGATGAGTTAAGGTCGATGGACTTGTGGGATGTGGACAGTGTGCTAGGCACTTTATCCTTGGAATGTTAGTGTGCCAGGCACTATATCCTTAGAGTGATTTATGATGAAATATATGTTGTTATTCTTTTCCTTCTCTGCCGCAAGAGTGTGCCAGGCACTATATCCTCGGAACAAAAGTATGCCAGGCGTTATATCCTCGGACGTGGCAGAAAGGCGACATCTGAAAGGATGTGTCAGATTGGCATTCATAGACCGACAAGTGATATCACGACCCAATAGGATAGACATTCATCATATGCATCTTTTATGTGCTTGTTTGCTTTGATTACTTGGGTTTGCCTAATTGGATAATATGCCTACTTGCTTCTTGAATATCTTGTTATATATTTGAATATTACCTTTGTTTTCCTTGCTTGCATTATCTGTGTTTGTCTTGTGCTGAGGAGGTTAGGTAGGCGGTGGCGACGAGATTGCACGGAGGGTAGGTTGGCGAAGGCTATGGGACAGCGGTGGCTAGTTTAGTTAGTAATCTCCTAAGTTAGATTACCCCCATTTTATATGCTAAGGTTTTAAGTTTTGTTAAGGTTTTATATATGCTTTACTGTTTTTAGTACGCTTTAAGATTGAATCTTGTGATGGATATGAAGTCTAGGATTGCCTTTGGCGTCCTGGAGTCTTATATCCTACATCACTGGGTACTGTTACCATACTGAGAACCTCTGGTTCTCATACCATATTTCTGTTGTATTTTTCAGATGCAGGTTGTAACCCACCTCGGTGAGTTGCTTGGATGGCGACAGAAGCGGAGGATCATGAAATCTTTTGAATCTTTTTGATTTATTTTGTTTATACATCTCTCATTTTGTATTTTGCTTTAGCCTAGAGGCATTTATTGAGAGAACAAAACTTGTATAAGCTATTTTTACTGTCTGGTTTCATGTATGGTCTGTATATGGCTAGTCGGCTTAAACTCCGCGAGTCGTGGCTAGATTCTTATGATATTATACTACTATCTTTTGCTATATCTTATTTGTATCTTGTGCTGTAAGTTAGTAGTTTTTTTAGTACGTTTTGTGCTTTTCAAATTCTGTTTTTGAGTTATATCATTCATCGGGCTTCTAGATATTATTAATTCTTTCTATATATTATATATATGAGGTTAGAATTATCGTAATCTCTGATTAACCTTTGTTTTACTACGCGAGCTAAAGTTTAGGCTAATTAGGGTGTTACAAGAAAACGGAGGACAGAATCGGAAAGAGTTCACCAAAAAACCTTATGGAGGGTCCCGCTGTGTTCCACATCAGCAGGGAGATGATACGTGGCAACGCGTGAGAGGAGGACGAGGACGCGGCAAGGAGGTGGCGCGGGTCGCGGTGCAGGTCGGGTTGGCAGAGGCCCGGGTCAATCCATGTATCCTTGGCGTGACAAAGAGCTGTTGATCTGAGGTGCTGATCCGACGGCGCTGGAGACGTCTGGAAAGAGAAAAACTTCAACCAGACAAGGGACTTCAGGCGGCGCGTGCGGCGGAGTCCGGTGGCGAGTCTGGAGTCGTTGAAAACTTCACGACGAGACAAAGACGATGGTAGTGGCGGTGACGAACCAAGGCATCGGAAAAGGGTCGAAAAATAAGGACAAAGTACTGTCGGAGGAGATAAAACACGAGAGTTAGAAACCAATTGTCATTGAAAAAAAAAAAACCTAAACTCTTGATACCATGTTAGAAACAAGAGAGAAATACGAAGAAAGTATTTTTGTGTATTATTCAGTATATTGAAAAGTACAATGTACAAGAGGTATATGTAGGTGCTAGGAGAATCAGAGTAATAAAAGTATACAATCCTATAATTAATATACAGATATGTTATATAAATATAAATAATACTAATTGATTTAATATTGATTCTAATTTATTCTCTAACGAAAACAATATGAGAAACTGATACGAATAGATAATAGGATAACTAGGGGATAATTAGTTTTTGTTTATTATTATTGAATATTAGTGATGAGAGGAATAATATAAATAAGGGTCTACATTATCATATATAATAGGAAGGTAATTGGTAAATAGTAAAATTTGGTAAACTTTGGTTCAATAGAAGTTTTTTTCCTCCTTGAGGTAGTAAAGGAGGACGTGTGTTCTTAATTGTTAACACATTTAATATTCTTCTTAACTTCAATACAATCAGAATCATGTATCAATTATCTTCATCTTCTTCATTGATGATTATTAGTTCTTCTAATTCTAATCCTAACAAAAACTACACAAAATAATTAAGCAAGAAATGCCAGATTTTCATTAAGAAAAACTAAAAGGATACCACTAAATAATTAATTGAAAAGTTAAAGAAATAACCAACTTTAATTAAACAATTTGTCAATAAACTCATGTCAAAATAAATAATATAGAATACTCCTTTGTATGTTAGGGTTAGCACAATTCTAAAAATGTATAGTTCCAACTTGATGATGATGATGATGATGATGATGATGATGATGATGATATCTGCCACTCAA
>NC_029793.2:129543842-129550335 GCF_000816755.2 Arachis ipaensis | reverse complement strand
TATGCTGATGCAATTAGAAAAATGTTATATAAATAATTGAACTTTACAATTATACGTTATAATTTCTATTCTTGCGTGGTGATGAGTCAGATTTGAGGTATAGTTCATCTTGCTCATTGTTGAATTCACCTTTTCCTAAGATAGATGAGATATATATTGGCTCCAAGAGAAATAATAGTAGCGGATACCTACAAAGACACTCCAAGACTCAAGTTAGTAAGAGTATGAGATGAGTATAATATGTTCAGAATGAACAATGTACATTTTACGTAGTTAAAATTTTGTATTTATAGAGTTGTTGTGCTATAAGCGTTATTCAGCGGGTCTAGTATAGTGGAGCTGTTGAGGATGTTAACCTGATTTTGTGATAATTGCTCCTAAACGTATTCAGATGGTTCTATTATAGCCGAGATTATCTGAAATAGGCCATGTGTTATTTATTTTATTCAGATTCTGATTTATAGATGTAATTGGGCCGGATTATTACCAACGGATCACAGTCCCAAGCTTAACCTGTGATATTTTTAACGAGACAGGTTGAGCTTTCGAATTTTGGAACTGTTCCTGTTGTGGTAAGTCCAGTTTGATGTATAACTCGTCTTGTCCAGAGATTGAGATTGCCTTCATCTGAAGTGGAAGAGGTATACATAAGCTTTAAGAGAAGCGGCGGCGGCGGCGGACACCTGCAAAGGCACTCCGACGTTCAAATTAGTAAGAATAGAAAATAAATATAATGTTACTCAGTGTGAGTAGCATACCTTTTACATAGTTAGGGTTTGGTATTTATAGAGTGTAATTTTCTGCTGAAAGGTTGAGATATTTGCCTGATCTTTCAGTAACCACCTTAGTTTGTTTCTGAGTGGGTTGTTATCAACGAGATTCTCTCTAACTGAAGATAAGTCACGTTTGTTATTGTATTTGAATTCCGATTTATAGGCATAGTTGGACCGGGTTATAACCACTGGATCACAGCCCCCAAGCTTGACCTGTGGTATTTTTCAATACGATGGATTGAGCTTCTGAGTTTTTTGTGGACCTATAAATCAGAATGGTGATAGTAGTAGTAGTAGCCCCCAAGCTCAACTTGTTGTATGTTGAAAAATGATAGTCATGCTTGGGAGTAGCTTGAAGTGAATAGTAAAGTAAAAGAAATTTGAGAATGATTAGGAATAATGGTTAAATAATGAGATGAGGATTAGCCCCAAAAATTAACTTGATAATCTTGAGAATGAGATTTGGTGTTGCTTGCATTGGTGTACTTTTGGATGAGTTCATAGTTGATTGGATTGA
This sequence comes from Arachis ipaensis, assembly GCF_000816755.2. Taxonomy (NCBI): domain Eukaryota; kingdom Viridiplantae; phylum Streptophyta; class Magnoliopsida; order Fabales; family Fabaceae; genus Arachis; species Arachis ipaensis. The sequence goes on along the minus strand of NC_029793.2, from coordinate 129,549,045 downwards.
TTCTGGCTTTTATGTATCAGCTTGCTTTGACTGATTCCGACTTATAACTATTTATTTGTTGGAAGTGACTCCAATTTATAATTTCCGATTTGTTGGAGGTTACTCCGACTTATAGTTGCCGATTTATTTGAAATGATTCCGACATATAAATGTCGGCTTGTTTGGAGTGATTCGGACTTATAATTGCCAATTTGTTTGAAATGATTCTGACTTATTGGTGTCGGTTTGTTTGGATTGATACCGACTTATAACTGTCAGTTTATTTTTGTATGTCAACGTCAATATTGGTTTGTCATAGTTCCTCTTAGATAAGAATTATATTAGCTTTCAAGAATTGATATAGCAATAACAGAATGGAAGATTATTAGTCATGGTCTCATAGAGGTTATAAAATGTAGAAAGATAATGATTAGTATAGCATATATAATTGTTTGCGAACTAATTGATAACTGAATTTGTTCTCGAATTGATAGAAAGCCGAGTTTGTTCTCGGATTGATTGGTAGCAAATTTATTCTCGGATTGATTGATTGATTTGATGTTGAATAATTATATCAAAGTATCACTTGTGTGAGTTGTACTTGAGCTTGAGTATCCGATCTTTATGGTCGATTATTAGGGATAATAGAACATGATAAATAACTTAGTATCTTGTGCGTTTGAAAATCGGATTATAGTTCGATTTTGATTTGATCGTACTGGATGATTTATATATCAATTAGGGATAGTGATAAATGAGATTAATAGAAAAAATTGAAAATAAAAGATTAAAGATATTTTATTAATGAAAGAAGAAAACATCACCGTGTTTTGACTTGTGAGCTTAGCTGAAATGAATCTTTAAGCCAATCTTATACATTGATTTTGGAGTTGAGCTCTGTTAGAAGGTTCATATTTTCGACTTATAATCTGCATGGCGGTACTATTGATGGAGTTATTTTTGGTGAGTTTGTTTATAGCACTGCTTGACTTTCTTTCGGTCGGCATGGTTGTATTATCATGTATACAAAACTTGGTGTAGAAATATATAGTAGAAATAGTGGTACCAAATATTCTTAAAGAAGGTCTATCAGAAATGAAACATAGACTGACAATTTACAATGAAATATAGCATGTCCAACGTTGGTATATGAAATGATAAGATACATAAAAGTAAAGTGGTTCAAGAGTAGTGTATACCTTATAAGAGGTCATGTTGTATTGAAAATTAAAGTAAAAGAATTATATCAGCAGGTTAGGTTATGCGTAGCATTGTGTTACCATGGTATAATACTTTATCGATTTGATTTGTTGCGGTCATTTTCCTTTCGATTATTTTTCGAGGTAATTTCGAATTTTTCTTTTTGTACAAAGGATTGCAAACACATGTTTTGATTTCGTCGTTCAAAGATAAATAATTAGATAATCTTACCAGAGCATTTGGGAGAATTTGTTTCCTTATTTGATGGGTTTGGAATGACTATAACCACGGTCGTTATTTCTGAGTTGTGGTCATCATCGCTGTCACTGTTACCAGAACTTCTCTGGTCCTCTTCATCACCTTGTTTGTTTTGATTCAAAAGTTCGGTTAACCTTCGAATTTCTATTTTTAGTGATTTCTTGATCACTAATAGTTCGGCTATAGTAGGGAGTCGAGGAGGTGGATTGTTTTGCTTTTCTGCCATTGATAAAACCTGCAAAAGAGGGTAGCTAATGAGACAGAAAAGATGATAGTGGGGTTAAGTAAACTCGGCCCATGGTAGGCGCCAAATATTCCTGTTATGGTAAGTCAGGTTTGATGTATAACTCGTCTTGTCTAGGGATTGAGCTTGCCTTTGCCTGAAGTGGAAGAGGTATACGTCGACTTCAAGAGAAACAATGGCGGTAGACACCTGCAAAGGCACTCCGACGCTCAAGTTAGTAAGAGTAGAAAATAAGTATAATGTTATTAAGAGTGAGTAGCATACCTTTTAGATACTTAGGGTTTGGTATTTATAGAGTGTAATCCTCTGTAGAAAGGTTGAGATATTTGCCTGATCTTTCGGTAACCATCTTAGTTTGTTTTTTAGTGGGTTGTTATCAGCGAGATTCTCTCTAACTGAAGATAAGCCATGTTTGTTAACGTTATTATATTTGAATTCTGATTTATAGGCATAGTTGGATCGGCTTATAACCACCGGATCAGGAACTATAAATTAGAGTCGTGGTAATAGTAATAGCCCCCCAAGCTCAATTTGTTAAAGTTAGAGGAAAATAACAGTCATGTTAGAGAGAAGAGCTAATAAAGTAAAACAAAACTAAGAGTTATTATGAATAATGATAATAGGGTGAGCCCCCAAACTTGACCTGTTTATTTTTAAGAGAAGCAGGTTGAGCTTTTATGAAAATTGAGTTATAACTCAGTCGGATATAAAAGAGTTGCAATTTGTATTATAATTTGGAGATATGAGAATTAGCCCCCAAGATCAACTTGATAATCTTAAAAATAAAGTTGGTCAAGCTTGTCACTCGAAATGATGTTGCTTATATCAGTGTATTTTTGGACGAGCTCATAGTTGATTGTTTGTTGGATTGACTCCGACTTATAATTGCCGATTTGTTTGAAATGATTCCAACTTATAGGTTTGGCTTTTTTTTTACTAATTCCGACTTATAAATGCCGATTTGTTTGTAATGATTCCGACTTATAAGTATCGTCTTGTTTGGATTGATTCTGAATTATAGTCGCTGGTTTGTTGGAAGTGACTCCGACTTACAGTTATCGGTTTGTTTGAAATGATTCCGACTTGTAAGTGTCAGTTTGTTTGGAGTGATTCTGACTTATAGGTGTCGGTTTGTTTGGATTGATTCTGACTTATAGTCGCTGGTTTGTTGGAAATGACTCCGACTTATAGTTGTCGATTCGCTTGAAATGATTCCGATTTATAAATGTCAATTTGTTTGGAGAGATTCCGACTTATAGGTGTCGGCTTGTTTGGATTGATTCTGACTTATAGTCACCAGTTTGTTGGAAGTGACTCTGACTTATAGTTGCCAGTTTGTTTGAAATGATTCCGACTTATAAGTGTCGGTTTGTTTGGAATTTTTATATGCATTGAAATGGATCATATCAGTTGTGGATATATCGAAATTGCAACTATTTGTGGTAGACGTATGAATCAGTTAGATTGGTATTCAGTTTGATGCATTGATCGATGTGTGACAGGAGATGAGCCAACTTATAGGTCGGTGTTAGTTTTGCTTTATTGAAAAAAGAGAGAAAAATAATAATAAGATTAAGAGAAATGTAAAATTATAATAACAAAATAATGATGCGCTTGTATTGTAAAAGCTTCATAGTGGAATGTGCAGGGGTGTGCCTCGTTAAAACTTCTCCTGGCAAAATCCAGTGTAGGAAAAAGAGTACATCACCATCTCCTGACTTATATGCTTTAACTATAATGCAATCCAAGGAAAGAAATGTTCCATGTACTTGATAGGTTATTGCTTTCTAGTGTTTGTAATACGTATGCTCCTCGTCTAATGACCTTAGCTATTTTGAATGGTTCTTCCTATTGCTCTGATTTTTGTTTCGTTTGTCATCTTCTCAGCTAGGAGTTTCTTTTTCTGCTCTTCAAACTTGTCGAAGCTCTTCTATTTCTATTTGGCCTGCTGCCTTCTCTTGGAACTCGGCCAGTATCTTTGGTTTTGTCACTGCTATTGTCTCTTGGAATTTTTCAAGACGAAGTCCACTTTTCATCGCGTGCAAGTGGACATCTGGGTTAAGGTTAGATATCTCTATAGCCACCTTAGCAAATCTCGTCATATAGTCCTTAAAGCTTTCATGTTGTCCTTACTCTATGGTGATGAGATAGTCCGAATCATGCACATAGATCTTTGAAGTTGTAGAATTGTTGACGAATAAGTCGGCTAATTCATCGAAGCTTGATATAGAACCTGCAGGTAAACCGAATCAAGGCAACATCGTCTAAAAAGTGGAAAATGTACGATAAAGTATTGGGTCAAATACAACGTTTATGAACATCATCGAGTAAATTTTTGTGACATGAATGTTGGGGGATCCCCTCATAGGTTTCAAAGTAGTCGGCAAAGTGAAGTTCTTAGGCATTTGGAAACTCATAAGTTCATTTGAAAAAGGATTTGTTCTTTTTGTTGATGACTTCGGGGTAACAACCACTTCGGGCTTGACTTCCAAAGTGTGATCGTCGTCATCTCTGCCATTACCATAATTTTTCTGCTCTTCCTCGTCACGTCAGCCGTTTTGTTTCTGGTTTAATAGTTCAATCACGTGTGGATTTCTGCTCGCGGCGATTCATTGATAACTAACAGCTCAGCCTCAGCCAGAGGAGGAGGAAGTAGATTGTTTTGCTCTTCTGTCAACGATTATAACCTGCAAAAAGAGGGTAAAAATCGGAAAGAAAAGATGATGGTGGGGTTAGATTTAAACTTCGGCCCTACGGCGTACTTCATTGTGTGATATATATATAAGATCCATCTGTATAGATATCATCATCTACATCTAGAAAGCCGTATGCTTTGGAAGAAGCTTGTACAGTTTGGGAAGGAATTTTGATTGATCAAAAAGAAGAATCCACTTCAACCGATATGCCCTTAGGCACGGCCATACATAACATAGAAATCACACTCGGAAAGGGTGGACAATTAGCTAGAGCAGCAGGTGCTGTAGCGAAACTGATTGCAAAAGAGGAGAAATCGGCCACATTAAAATTACCTTCTAGAGAGGTCCGTTTGATATCAAAAAACTGCTCAGCAACAGTCGGACAAGTGGGGAATGTTGGGGCGCCAAATATTCCTGCATGGTGAGTTAGGCTTGAGGTATAACTCATCCTGCTTAGTGCTAAATTTGTTTTTTCCTGAGATTGATGAGGTATACATCGACTCCAAGAGAAATAACGACGGCGGACACCTGCAAAGGCACTCCGATGCTCAAATTAGTAAGAGTATGAGATGAGTATAATATGTTCAGAATGAACGTACCTTTGACATAATTAGGATTTTGTATTTATAGAGTTGTTGTGCTATAAACAGTTACTAAACGGGCCTAATATTGTAGAGCTGTTGAAGATGTTAGTCTGATTTTGTGGTAATTGCTCTTAAACGTATTCAGATTGTTCTGTTATAGCCGAGATTAACTAAAATAGGTTGTGTTATTTACTTTATTCGAATTTTGATTTATAGGTATAATTGGATCGAATTATAGCTAA
>NC_029793.2:129526257-129543743 GCF_000816755.2 Arachis ipaensis | reverse complement strand
TAAATTAAAAGTATTATATCAGAGATAAATTCAATTTATTATATAAAGTATAAAATACGTAAATCCTTACTTTTATGAATTTTTATGTATGTGTATAGTTGCACGCGCAAAACTAATTATTTGCCTATTGTTTAGTTAAAAAAATAATTATTTTAAATACAGCAAAATATAACCGACATAACTGAACTCTTGATTTGAATTTTTATTTCTAATTAAACAGGAAAAAATTAAAAGTCTAGACAAAAAATAATGTATATTTTTATCTTTATCTTTATAGTAATATAAATAGGAAGTTCATATGCTGACATAGCACTCGTATGTTTAAATTGTTATTTTTAAATTTGAAGTTATTTATTTAGGCAGCTACAAGTACTTGAAGTCTTTTAAATATATTTATATATTTATTTATTTTATTTACAAATTTAATTCAAATTCAAATTAAAGTCAATCAAGTTTAAAAATTTTAGTTATGAGTCAACTATAAAAGTATAAGTTATGAGATATGTATAGCACAACAATTTAAAGTACATTAATCCATTCCTTTATATATATCCAAAATCTAAAATTTCTTTACTTATTCCAATAGTTGGTATTACAAAATTACAAAAACCAATTCTATAATTGACAATTTATGTGTACGTATACGACTGATACGGTTATGAACACTACCAAGTTACGAAAATTTTCCATTGCCATACTCAATTGAGATGGTTTGGCTCGATGAAGACGTGAGTTTTCTACCAATTTTTTAAATAATGTAAAATTTATATGATTTATATTTTAAATTTTTTTGTTTATTCCTATTTAATTGTTCTTTGATTTTTGTTTATCAATTCTAGGGAGAAATATACACGCCTCAGTTAAGAGGGTTTTTGTGTCTCGATTCGTGAATTTGCTAAGAGAAGGGCTATCTTATCAAATAAGATATTTTGGTGTTGGACTCAATGTGGGTAATCTCAAGATTACACATCATGAGTATGTGGTTAATTTAAACCAACGTACCGATGTGTACATACTTTTAAAATCGTCAAGTATCCCACGATATGGATTTAATTTTGTGAGTTTTGACACTCTCAATGTTCTTGGTACGATTACACCTATTTGGTTGGTAAGTTTATTGTTTTAGAAAAAGTATAATTCATTGATTAATTTAATTTTTTTATTGATAATTTCGATTGTATTTTTTTCTTAACAAATTTATTGACAATAAACTTTTTTTTTTAATTTAATCCATGATAGATGTTATTGGATATCTTGCTAGAATTGGGAGTGAGAGGACTCTTGAAAAGGATGACAAATCTACCAAGTACAATATTATTGAATTAGAGATTGATGATGGGTAATCATATATTTGTTTTTATAAATCTAAAAATTTTGATATTGACTTCATTGTAAATCTATGTATTTAAATTTATTTCAGAAATTTATTCTCATCTTTTTAAATTGTTATTTCAATTTCTTTTGTTATGAATATTTTTATACTATTAAACCTTTTGTTTCGCTTGAAGAATTTTAATTTGTTAAAAAAATTGTTATTGGTGAACATATCTTTTGTAATTTTATTTATAAATTAATAAATTATTTGGTTAGATTGTTAGATAATAATAAAGATTTAGTTTTTGAATTTATTAGCAAGGTAGTTAGATATTTAAATCTTAATATTATTGAACTAATTTTAAAAAAATAATATCTAAATTATTCGGTTAGGTTGTTAGATATCAATAAGAATTTAGTTTTCGAGTTTATTAGTAAGGTAGTTAGATATTTAAATCTTAATATTATTGAACTAATTTAAATAAAATTATTTATAAATTATTTATAAATTATTTTAAAATTAGGATGGTTGTTTAATAATAAAATCAACAATTTAAAAGTAATAACAAAACAATAAGAAGCAAGTAGTAGTAAGAAATAAGTTCGAAAACAAAATAATAAGAACTTAAATTTGAAAACGAAAACAAAATGTCATTTTAAAACAAAACAATAAAAAATCGAATTTAAAAGTGGTTGTTATTTTTTAAATTTAAGTTATTTACTTAAGTTGTTTTGCTTAGGTTGTTATTTTTTTAATTTTAAGTTATTTTTCTTAGGTGGTTATTTTTTAAATTTTAAGTTATTTGTTTAGTTTGTTATTTTTTAAATTTTAAGTTATTTACATATTACTCTTTTAAATTATAAATTATTATTATTTGTTTAAGTTGTTACTTTTTAATTTTAAATTATTTACACATAAATTAAAATTTTCAAAAAAAATTTCAAAAAATAGATGCCCAGTTAAAAGGACTCTTGTGTCTCAATTTATAAATTTGCTAAGAGAAGTCGATGATGGATAATCAATTATTATTTTTTAAATATAAACTCTTCCACATAAGTAAAATGAAATCTAGAAATTTTAATATTAACTTCAAAAGTTTATTTCTTTGCATTTGTTTCAAGATTTCATTCTATATATTCGAATTTATTTGTTTTAGTATTTTGTATTTAAATTGTTATTTTAATTTTATTTTGTTACAAAAAATTTTATAATATTAAATTTTTTTTGTACTTGAAGGATTTTAATTTGATATTGATTTCAATGTAAATTTATTTATTTTAGTATTTTCCATTTAGATTGTTATTTTAACTTTATTTTGTTATAAATATTTTTGTAATATTAAACTTTTTTGTACTCGAAGGATTTTAATTTGTTGAGAAAAAATTTATTTTCGGTGAATAAATATTTTTCTATCTCTTTTTATTTAAAATGTTATTATTGGTATGTTAATATTAAAAATATAAAAGATAAAGCATATTTGAAAAAATGTATTATGAGATCAAATAATTTTATAATTGTGGGTATTTGTCTATACGGGAGATTGTGTGGAGAACTTTGCCTTATGATATTCATCGGAGATGGCCTTCGGTGATGAGATTAATCTTTTATTTACCTAGAAAGCAAAATATTATTTTTAAAGACGATGACAATCTTAAAAAAATCATGGATCAAAAGAACGGAGAAGGTACGATGTTCTTAGCATGGATAGAGGCCAACAAAGAATTTGAAGCAGGTCAAAATTTAACATATACTGAGTTTTCAAATCAATTTATTTATGATAGCAAAGAAAGGGAATGATATCCACGCAAGAGAGAGTATTCTATCGGGAGGTTAAACTATGTTCCACCGGGTACATGTGATGATATCTAGTATATGAGAATTTTGTTAATTATTCAAAAAGGTTGCACAACATATGAGTCTATTAGGACAGTTAATAGGATTACATATCCTAACTTCCAAGATGCTTTCTATTTTATGGGACTACTGTGTGACGATAGAAAATTCATTGCAGCTATTAATGAGGTCTAGGCATCAATTGAGAAAACTGTTTGTGATGATATTTATATCTGATAGTATTAACAAACCAAATCGTATTTGAAATGCAACTTAGACATTATTGGCTGACAAGATACTATACATGAAGAGAAAAATATTGAAAAACTAAGGTATTTCACTATGTAGTAAATTATTATCACATGTAGGACTTTACTTGCCAAAATCAGTGTTCACTAATGGGCAACTTTACGTTGCTTTGTTAAGAGTTAAGAGTCGCAATGGTCTGAACATTCTAATTCTAGATGAAGACAACAATCCAAACTCATCAACAACACATGTCGTGTTGAACGAAGTTTTTAATAATATTTAGATAAGAAAATAGTATTTTCATTTTAGTAACATGTTATGATTTATACTTTTGTACCAATATTTGTTGTAGATATAACTAATTTATTAACTATACTTTCGGACTTGAAATAAAATGTATAACATGAAGCACAATATTATATGCCAATTGCTTTTCTAATGAGGTTAGTAAAATACTAGGTTGTCAATAAATTTTCATTAGCCTTATAATATAAAGTTTAGTGTAAAATTAACATGCTACTATTACAGTTATATATGTTCTTATTTTTTTCAGGTCTCTTTTTTTATGGCTCAAGAATATTATAAACTTCAAACTGTTCCATTTGTATTTTATTTTGAATAAAGATAAAATAATATATTAAGTATGTTTATTATGAATTAATAGCATTACCTATAAAACAACATGAAAAATCTGGCTAAGCAATGAAAAGTAGTTAATCTAATTAAATTTCTAATTCGTTTTTTTGTTTTGAATGGAAAGCCCTCAACAATTGGCAACAACCTCAATCCTCTATGGCAACAATTGGCCACATTTGTTTTGGAATTTTTGGTTGGGCTTACGTGAAGGTACAGTGAGCCTCTGTATTTGGTTGTTGGGTAATGCAAAGGTGGGCCTGCCTTTTGTGATATGACCAAAACCACAGAAGAAAGGAAGTATAATTGGGGCACAATATGGCTAGATAGAATCAGGTCCTAGTAACTTGGCCCAATCCACGGGATATGAGTATGACGAGGTGTAGGGATGGCAAAAACAAAAACTCTGCGGATATCCACGACAGGAGAATTAACAGTGATCCGAAAAAATTTACTGAAATTTTTTTATTTTATTTTAATTTGTATGTTAAAAATTTTGTGTGTGCACTAATTATGTTAAATTTGTGTTGAGATTGTGTTTTAATTTTTAATACATTTAGTTAAATTGTATTTAAATTTTATTCTTATGGAGATTGGTCGGTGTATAGCTCGTCTGCCGGTGAGTATCTGTGAGCTTTCCATCAGGATGAGGTATACGTTGACAATGAGAGAACATGGAATTGGGTACCTGCAAAAGGCACTCCAACGCTCAAGTCAGTAAGTGAATAATAGAATTTGTAGAATGCAATGTCAGAACAATTTTCTTACCATTTTCTTTATATCTAAAAATGAAGAGTAACGGTTATGTCTTCGAGTAATGACGTTTTAAACGGAGAGTAATAATGTATCTGACGTTTTGGTGCTTGTTTGAATGATAGTTATTGACAGCCGATCTATAACGTTTATGGCCGAGTTATAACTTGTAACTGATGTATAATGGTCGCATCACAACCCCTAAACTTGGTCTGGTGGTATTTTTTGATAAAACAAGTTGAGCTTTAATTGATGGATTTGGACCTGAAACATTTTATTAAATGTTGGCTAACTTATTTTGGAATTTTGGAAGTTTTCGTTAAAGCAAGTGCAATTTTGTTGAAACGTGCTTTTGAATATTAAGAGATGAGTAAAAGAGGTTAGTTCACTTTCATTTCTGTTTCTAATTTTTTGTCCCTTCACTTTCTTCCTTTTTGTTCTTTGATAACAATGGGTGAGAAAAAGAAAAAATGTTTGCAGAAAGTTGATGATGATGGATCTTATAATTGGGTGAGTGAGGATGTGAAGGTTCGTGGGTCTCTCTTCGTTGATAAGGGTAGTGTGGATGAAAGAGATACTTCAAAGATAGTAAAGTCTGGGGTTCAGGTAGAATTGTTGTCATGCACGAGGGCTGAGTATGTTTTTCCATTTTGAGTATTTTTACATGTATAGTTGTGTTTTGGAAGAGTTTCGGGTGAAGCTTCCATTTACAGACATTGAGGGTAGCGTTTTGAAGCAGTTGAATTGTACTCCATCGCAGTTACACCCAAATGGTTAGGGGTTTTGAGGTGTTTTGAAATATTGATAGACTTTCTGGAAGTGAAACCTTCATTAGAGTTGTTTTTCTCAATGTTTCAGGCGAAAGGGGTTTGGAAGGGGGTTTGCATAAATTTAAATAGCTCGCCTGGTTTTGCGATTTTTAAATTTTATAAATCGTCATTCAAATATTTCAAAAAAATATTTTTAAAAATAAAGCCGGCTGAGAAATGTTTTTCATTTTATCTTGACGAAAACCTCGGCGAGAAGTTTCCTCTCTAGTGGTGTTCACAACCACAACATATTCTAGGTCCTGAGAAAATTAGTTCGACGAATGAATGTATAATTGATTATCTGTTGGATCCTATTGGGAGAGAAGAGTTAATTTCTGTTTTTGATTTGCTTCTGTGGGAAGAGGACAAAATGTCAGTGGTGAATTATTTTGGTAAGGTTTTGATAGGAAGTGTTTGTGTATTTAGAAATAGCTCGTATCCTGATATTAATATATGTTTCTCTTTTGTAGCTGGAAAATATCCAGGTGTGTCTGTTGCGAGCTTGAGAGCTCGCCTCAAGACCAAAAATTTGGAAAGGAGGGTTCGTCCTCGAACCCCGAGAAAGGAGATGTTGAGGGGGAGGTCAATCAACCTATTCGAGGGAGGAAGAAGATTATTTTCAAAAAGAGAAAATCTGACTTTATTGATATTGATGCGTCTGATGACTTAGTGGAGAAGTCAAAAGAAATTTCTTTGGAAGAACTAGCTATGTTTGTAAGTAATAAAGAAAAGCTGCATGGTTTTGCCGAGGATGGTGATGGTTTCTCGGTATGGAATAAAAATTTTTCTTTCATGGTTGTTGCGGATGAGATGTTGTAGTCCTCATTCGATGTAAATTTGGTGAACGAGCTTGGGATGTTTCAGTTGATCAATACCTACAGGTATGAGTTGATTATGTGTGCCTATAAAAGATTGTAAAAAATTGGTTAGCTGATAAAATTTCATTTATTTAGGTGCTCGGATTCCGTTTGGCGAGAATTGGCCAAATTTGGGAGATGAAACATAAGGAGCTTTTAGAAAATTTGGTTGTCACAAGTAACAAAACCCAATAAAAATAATAACCGAAGTATTTAAACCTCGGGTCATCTCTTAAGGAATTACAGGGCAGTATGATTTATTATTGGTTATGGAAAATTGTATATTTTTGGGTTTTTGAAATAGGGAACAAGTAAATTAAGTGACAAGAAAAATAAATTAATAATTAGAAGATCTCTTGGCAAGGTATGAGAGTTGAAAATCCTATCCTAGTTATCCTTATCAGGTGTGATGAGAATTGGATTTTGCTCCCACTTAGTTAACCCTTACTAAATAAAGGAAAGTTAAGTGGACTAATTAATTTGATTCCTCAGTCCTAGTCCACTCCTATGGAAAGACTAGCTTTCGAGGGATGCAAATCAATCCGCAATCCTAATTTCCAATCAACTGCTGAGTTTGATAACTCAAGTGTTACCAATTGCTTAACAAAAATCAAAAGGAAAATAAATCTAAATTAAATTAAAAGCATCATAAATAGAATAGAATGATCATCTGAAATACCTCAAATAATATTAAAAAGAATATTCAAATCTCAACATGAAAATGTTCATAAGCTAAATTGGCAACATAAGTAATTAACAAATAAAAACATTAGAGTATCTAAAAGTAGAAGAGAAACATAAAGTAAAAGAAATATTGAACCTGGCATTGAAGTAGTAATCATAAAATAAAAGGAATCCTAATCCTAAAACTTGAGAGAGAGGAGAGAGCCTCTCTCTCTAAAAGCTACATCTAAAACCTAAAATTGAATAATGAATGTATGATTGATTGTCGTTCTGCGAGTTGTTGTTTGATTCCCCCATTCTCTGGCTTATATTCTGTGTTTCTGGATTTGGAATTGGGCCGAAAAAGGGTCCAGAAATCACTGGGGGCATTTTCTGCAGATTCCTGTACGTGGCGTCTGTCACGCGAGCGCGTGGGTCACGCGTTCGCGTCATCTGTGAGTTTTCCTTGTCACGCGAACGCGTCAGTCACGCGTCCGCGTCATTTGTGTTCTGCTTAAGGCACGCGTCCGCGTCAGTCACGCGTTCGCGTCGATACCATTTCGCGCTAGGCACGCGTCCGCGTCATCCATGCGTTCGCGTCGCTGCCTTTTCTTCAAAACTCCATTTTTTGCTTTCCTTCCATTTTTGTATGTTTCCTTTCTGTCCTTTAAGTCATTCCTGCCCTATGAGACCTGAAAATACTTAACATACAGATCACAGCATCGAATGGTAATAAAAGATAATTAAAATTAATACTTTTAAAGCATAGGAAAAATGTTTTCACACTTATCACATAATAAGGAAGGAAAAGTAAAACCATGCAATTCTTATGAATAAGTGGGTGAAGAATTGATAAAAAATATTCAATTTGAGCACAAGATGAATCATAAAATAGGGATTTATCAATCCATTGATGTATTGGTCCCCATTTCTGAGTGGGGTTTGATAGAATTGAATTGTTTGGGCAAGAATATCTCGTTAGTTCACCTTTGTTTGGTGATTTGATTGATGATTAAATTTGATTGCGCATGTGTAAATGATGCGAATTTGAATTGAACAGTTATCGCAAATGGATAAGTGTTTGTGCTTGTTCGATATTTGATTGAACAAGTTAGTTGACTGTAGGTCTTCATAGTTTGGAGACTTGCCTCGTTAAAACCTCTCCAAACAAAACCCATTTTGAGAATTCTTGTGAGTAGAAAAAAGAGTACAAGTCTGTCCCTGTCTTTTTAGTTATAATATTGCTTTAAAGAAGAAATATTCCAAAAGTTAGGTAACATTATACCATCTAGAGATTCAAGCTTATAAGTTCCTTTTCTAAGGACTTCAAAGATTCTGAATGGACCTTCCCATTTGACTGCAGGCTTTCCATGAGATGGAGGTCATTTGCCTTGCTTGGTCTTTCTGAGTACTAAGTCGCCAACTTGATTGTACTGTCGAGCTATGTTTTGTTGTATTGCTCGGTGGTGGACTGAGGCTAGGTCTCGGATTTCTTTAATTAAATTGAGTTTAGTTCTTTGAGTTTCATCATGATTGTTTGCTTGTGTTCTTAATGAGGATTGAGAGATCTCCAAAAGAATTATCGCATCAGACTCGTAGACTAAACGGAATAGGGTTTCCTTAGTGGTATAGTACATAGTGGTGTTATAGCCCCAAAGAATTTCTGGGATTAGCTCGGCCCAAAGTCCTTTTGCATCGTCCAATTTCTTTCTCAAAGAATGTAAGATAACTTTGTTTGCAACTTCAGCCAATTCGTTAGTTTGCAGGTGTTCAACTGAAGAGAAGTGTTGTTGGATTTTTAAGTTCTGTAAAAAAGAAGTGAAATTATGGTCGACAAACTGACGACCATTATCAGTAATAATATGATGAGGTATACCAAATCTGCATATAATGTGTTTCCAAACAAAGAAAATCATTTGTTGTGATGTGATTTTGGCTAGTGGTTGTGCCTTAATCCACTTGAAAAAATAGTCAATTGCTACAACTAAAAATTTTACCTGTCCTGGTGCAATAGGAAAAAGACCGAGGATGTCAATCCCCCATTGATAAAAGGGCCAACTTACCTCGGAGTAATGCAATAGCTCAGCTGGTACATGTATTATTGGAGCGTGTTTTTGACAATTTGTACAGGTTTTCACCTTTTTATGGCAATCTTTTTGTAAGCTCGGCTAGAAAAATCCAGCTCGGAGTATCTTGGAGGATAAGCTCCGTGCTCTGATATGTGTGCCGCATATGCCTTTATGGACCTCATCCAGAGTAAGGTCGGCTTCTAACCTGTTTAGACATTTTAATAGTGGTCGAGTATAGCCTCGCCTATACAAGTTATTATTTAACAATGTAAAGAATAATGCTTGTCCTTTGAATTTTTTTCAAATTGCTAATTTCAGGGGGAATGTGCCCAGTTTTGAGATAATGGATGCAAGGTTGTCGAACTCGCGAGTCTAAGTAAACTCGTGGAGCTGACCTAGACTCGACTCGCGAGTTAACTCGTAGACTCGTACGAGTTCACCTGTTATGAAGTTTATATATATATTCGTACATAATGTATATTTACTCAATTTTGACCCTTCAAAATTAATAATATCAATTTTAAAACACATAATAAATTAAAATAGTAGCATACATTATAACAAATATTTTGAAATACACTTTCAAATTCTCTATAATTATTCTTATACAAATACAACATAGAACATACAAAATTAAAAATTCTAAATCTGTAATACTAAATCTTTAATTGAACATTGAACAATATCAAATAATCAAATTAACTCTAATCAAAATAATTAATTACTAATCATCCATGAATGGATGAACCATCTGGCCATCTAACATAAACGATAAGCAATAGGCTAAAATTAGAAGTAATAAAATTTAAAAAGAAAAAAAAAACTAAATCAAGAAGTAAATGCTCAAAAAAAGGGGCAAAAGGCATACAAAAAATAGAGGATACAGAAGAAGAGAAGGGGCAAAGTCCCAGCAACAGTAGATCGAAGACAAAGGTGCAGCAGGCAGCGGTGATGAGGGTGCAGCAGCAGCACGAAACAACGATGACAAAGAGTCATGGATTTCACGACGGCGTAAAGAGATAGGACTGTAGGAGAAGTAATCGAACTCGTGAACGGTGATAGCATGATGGAGTTGCGGATAGTGGAGATGTGAAGAAATACAAAGTAGAGGGCAACATAGATAAAATTCACAAAGACAATGGCGCAAATAAGAGCAGAGGTAGTAGACGCAAGCAAACAACGGCAGCTCGACGGGGAACAACGACTGCGGCAGAACATGGAGAAAGTGAGACTTGAGAGAAACGACGCAGATGAGTGAGTTGTGAGTGAGTTTTCTTTCATTCTTTGGGAGTGTTATCGTAACCCTAATAAAAAAAAGTATTTTTTTGGTTTCAAAATGATTTTTTTTTAGCAAAAATGAAAAAAAACACAAACTCGCTAACTCGGTCCTAAACTCACGAGTTTATCCGAGTTTGACCGAGTCCAGCCGAGTCTAGCCGAGTTTACTCAGGATAGAGTCTATGTCCGAGTCAACTCATTTCCATATCTAAACTCATAAACTCGTACGAGTTTACGAGTTAACTCGAGAGTTTGACAATGATGCTTCCATCAAACTCATTTCAAACTCACTAGTCATTAGTTTTCCAAACTCTTCACACAAGAATTTATTTGTTGATCCAAACACAATATCATCCAGATAAACTTGAACAAGTAATATATCATCATTAGATGCTTTTATGAATAAAGTAGTATCGGTAGCGTCGTTGTCAAACTCTCGAGTTAACTCCTAAACTCATACGAGTTTACGAGTTTAGATATGGAAACGAGTTGACTCGGACATAGACTCTATCCTGAGTAAACTCGGTTAGACTTGGCTGGACTCGGTCAAACTCAAACAAACTCGTGAGTTTAGGACTGAGTTAACGAGTTTGTGTTTTTCTTTATTTTTGCTAAAAAAACGTCATTTTGAAACCAAAAAAACACTTTTTTTTATTAGGGTTACGATAACACTCCCAAAGAATGAAAGAAAACTCACTCACAACTCACTCATCTGCATCGTTTCTCTCAAGTCTCACTTTCTCCATGTTCTGCCGCAGTCGCTGTTCCCCGTTGAGCTGCCGTTGTTTGCTTGCGTCTACTACCTCTGCTCTTATTTGCGCCATTGTCTTTGTGAATTTTATATATGTTGTCCTCTACTTTGTATTTCTTCACATCTCCACTATCCGCAACTCCATCATGCTATCACCGTTCACGAGTTCGATTACTTCTCCTACAGTCCTATCTCTTTACACCGTCGTGAAATCCATGACTCTTTGTCATCGTCGTTTTGTGCTGCTGCTGCACTCTCATCACCGCTGCCTGCTGCACCTTTGTCTTCGATCTACTGTTGATGGGACTTTGCCCCTTCTTTTCTTCTGTATCCTCTATTTTTTGTATGCCTTTTGCCCTTTTTTTAGCATTTACTTCTTGATTTAGTTTTTTTTTTCTTTTTAAATTTTATTGCTTCTAATTTTAGCCTATTGCTTATCGTTTATGTTAGATGGCCAGATGGTTCATCCATTCATGGCTGATTAGTAATTAATTATTTTGATTAGAGTTAATTTGATTATTTGATATTATTCAATATTCAATTAAAGATTTAGTATTACAGATTTAGAATTTTTAATTTTGTATGTTCTATGTTGTATTTGTATAAGAATAATTATAGAGGATTTGAAAGTGTATTTTAAAATATTTGTTATAATGTATGCTACTATTTTAATTTATTATGTGCTTTAAGATTGATATTATTAATTTTGAAGGGTCAGAATTGAGTAAATATACATTATGTACGAATATATATATAAACTTCATAACAGGTGAACTCGTACGAGTCTACGAGTTAACTCGCGAGTCGAGTCTAGGTCAGCTCCACGAGTTTACTTAGACTCGCGAGTTCGACAACCTTGATCGGTAGTACCCCTTTAAAATTCGTTTTCCAATAAGAAGGCACTAAACCTTTCATACCAAGCTCTTGGAGTTTGCCTAAGGCCATAAAGGGCCTTCGAAAGTTTAAAAACATGATTAGGAAAATCTTTATTTTCAAAACCAGGGGGTTGAGCTACAAATACTTCTCTATCAATAAAACCATTTAAAAAGGCACATTTGACATCCATTTGGAACATTTTAAAATCCTTGTGGGCAGCATAGGCAAGAAGCAACCGAATTGCTTCCATTCTTGCCACCAAGGCAAATGACTCATTAAAGTCAATGCCTTCCTCTTGATCGTAACCTTGGCCACTAATCTAGCCTTGTTACGAACAACACTACCATCCTCACCCAATTTATTTTTGAAAATCCACTTAGTACCGGTTACCTTTTTACCATTCGTGTACGGTACAAGTGTCCAAACCTCATTTTTCTCAAATTGGTTTAGCTCTTCTTTCATGGCCTTCACCCAAGAGGGATCTTCAAGAGCTTGTTTCACATTGAGAGGTTCTAATTGGGATAAGAAAGCAACATTGTTTGCCTCTACTTGTTTCTTCCTTAAGGATCTAGTAGTCACGCCATGTGAAGGGTCTCCAATGATGAATTCATGAGGGTAATTCTTTAAGAATTTCCTTTCACGTGGCTTTTGATTTGAGGCTTCATCTTGACCTTGACAAGGTTCTGATGAGTTCACTGTGCTGGATTCTCTGGCTTGGTCAGGAGATAAAATGGAAATGTCTTCTTCATTCTGAGGAGCCGTTTCTGGACTAACAATTTTCACAGCTGGAACAGATTTGGGATTAGCTTGATTCACCTGAGAACTTGCTTCTACTTCGCTTCCTGCATCATCATCTAGCATAGCATTGGGTATGGAGTTAGCATCACAAAAAGATACATATATGGACTCTTCAATAGTTCTATGTTCTTTAAGATAAACTCTATAAGCTTTGCTAATGGTTGAATACCCAACAAACATACCTTCATAAAATTTTGGATCAAATTTTCCAAGGTTTCTTTGTTGTTAAGTACAAAATATTTGCATCCAAAAATATGAAAGTATTTAAGATTAGGAGGAGTTCCTTTCCATAGCTCATAAGGGATTTTCTTCAAACCTTTTCGAATGATGGTTCTATTTAGAATGTAACAAGCTGTGTTTACAGCTTCGACCCACAAAAATTTTGGAACATCATTTTCACAAAACATTGCCCTAGTCATTTCTTGAAGACTCCTATTTCTTCTTTCAACAACTCCATTTTGTTTAGGTATTCTAGAACATGAAAAATTTTGTGCAATTCCAAATTCATCACAAAATCTTTCAAAATCTTGATTTTCAAATTATTTTCCATGATCACTTCTTATGTGGGCAATTTTTAAATCCTTTTCATTTTGAATCTTTTTACAAAGAGAAGAAAAGGCATATGAAGCATCATTTTTATGAGCCAAGAAAAGAACCCATCTATATCTTGAATAATCATCAACCACCACCAAACCATAGTGTTTTTCTCCCAAACTTTGAGTTCTAGTGGGTCCAAAAAGATCAATATGCAATATTTCTAATGGCCTTTTAGTAGAAATTCCATCTTTGGATTTAAAAGAAGATTTTGTTTGTTTGCCTAATTGACAAGATTTACAAACAATATCTTTGTCAAATTTAATATTTGGAATTCCTCTAACCAAATTTTTCTTAACAAGCTTAGAAATTTGGTACATGCTAGCATGTCCCAATTTCTTATGCCAAAGCCATTTTTCAGATTCAATAGAGGTAAAACATGTTACTTTTTGATCTTTTAAGTCCTCTACAGTAAGTCCATACACATTGTTGCATCTTTTAGCCTCAAACAAAACATCACCCGATTTCTCACAAACAACCAAGAAATCCAATTTTTTAAAATAACCAAATATTCAAGATCACCCAATTGGCTAATGCTCAGTAGGTTATGTTTCAATCCGTCAACAAGTAAAACGTCATTTATGAAGGAAGAGAAGTTCTAACCAACTTTACTTATGGCCACTATTTTTCCTTTACCATTATCACCAAAAGTTACAAAGCCTCCATCATACTCATCAAGCTCGATGAAGAATGTAGACTTTTTGGTCATATGCCTAGAGTATCGCTATTCATATACCACATGTCTTTTCTCTTGGATGCTAGGCAAACCTACAAAAAATACTCAAGTGACCTTAGGTATCCAAATCTTTTTGGATCCTTTAATGTTAAACCATCTTCTTTAGCCAAGACCATTGTAGTTGCCTACTACCTTGTACACTTTGTCTCCGATCATTCTCTCACTTATGAAACATTGAATTGGAAAATGCCCATTCTGATTACATAGTCTACAAAATCTTTTAGGTTGCTATTTTTTCAAATTTTTTGGGTTTTGGAATCTGATGTCATCCGAAGTGGAAGGCTTATTAGAAAAAGGAGATTTTTTAACAAACATTTTAGATTTCTTGTAAAACCCAAACCGGCTTTGTCATAGAGAGGTTTTTGACTAGCCAAAAATTGATTCAGATTTTCAGAACTTTGAGCAAAGTTGGCTAGGTTCTCTTTTAGGCTTTTTACCTCTTTATGCAACCTTTCATTTTCTTCAAAACAATTTAAGTATGCAATCACAAAGTGTTGTTTCTCACAGCCCTTAATTTCAGCCTTTAACCACTTATTTTCTTCAAAAAGATCAATAGTGGTTTCGGTTTCCCTTAATTTATCTTTGAGAAAATCATTTTCTGCCTTTAAAATGGTATTTTGAGACTCAAGTTCATAATTTTCATTCAAGAAGCATCTAAGTTTTTCAGTGAGAAGATCGATCATAAAATAAAGATCTTCAGTAGTAGGTTCAATGAGACGTACCTCATCTGTTTGATTGGCCATGAGACAAGTTTGAGATTTTCTGTCTAACTCTTCCTCATCCTCAAAGTCGTTCTCCAAGTCCTCTCAAGACGCCATGAGTCCCTTCTTCTTTTCCCTTTTTGGCTTGTCCTCTTTCTTCAGTTTTGGACAGTCAAACTTGTAGTGCCTAGCTTCTCTGCAGTTGTGGCAAATGACCTTACTTAAATCCTTCTTAGGTTTTCTTGAACTGCCTCCTTTATTTCTTTCCTTCTGCTTCATCATTCTCATAAATTTCTTAGCAAACAAAATAAAATTATCGTCAAATAAATTATCACTGGATTCATCATCCAGATATTCAGTGACAGATTTGAGAGCAACTTCTTTCTTTTTTGTATCCTTTTTCAAATAAGTGTTTTCAAAAGCAAGTAAGTTTTCTCTCAGATCATCATAGGTCATTTCATCAATGCCACTACTCTCAGCTATTACTATAGCCTTGGTTTTCCACTCTTTAGTGAAACATCTCAATATTTTTCTCACAAGCACATATTCTGAATATTTGGTTCCCATAGCATCCAAGCCAGTGATGATAACGTTGAATCTTTCAAACATTTCATCAATTGTTTCTCCTTCCTTCATTGAGAACATTTCGTATTCTCTATTTAGCATGTCTATTCTGGTTCTTTTGACTTGGGTTGTGCCTTCATGACTAACTTGAAACTTGTCCCAGATTTTTTTACTGTTGTGCATTTTGATACCCGTCGGTATTCCTCGAAGTTGACAGCACAATTAAGCAGGTTGATCGCTTTGGCGTTGAGCTCTATTTTCTTCCTGTCATCGTCATTCCAATCAGCCTCAGCCTTGGGAACAACCACACCATCAGCTCCTGTTGTGGTTGGAACTTGTGGGCCTTCTAGAATTATCTTCCAGAGTCTGTAATCTATAGACTGAACAAAAATCTTCATTCTCTCCTTCCAATAGCTGTAGTTCTTTCCATTGAAGAATGGAGGTCTGTTGCTTGATTGCCCTTTTGTCAGAGTGTAGGCCACCATATTAGAACCATTGTTGTTCTCCATCAGGATCTTTTCTCCAAGCTACAAAGCTTGATCTCTTTGAGACCAAGCTCTGATACCAATTGATGGTAATCAGTGGCTAAGAGAAGGGGGAGTTGAATCTTAGCCTCCCTTTTTGCAGAAGATTACTTTTACTTTTTCAACAAAACTTCAGAAGATATTTTCACTTTTGTCTCGTGACGAGATGAAAGACATTTTTTCATTTTGTCTCCTGAGTACCAGAAACAGTAAAGAAGCAGAGAAGAAGAAATGACACCAGATATATCCTGGTTCAGCTACTAGGTGCAATGTAGCCTACATCCAGTCTCTATCACAATAATGATGGAATTTCACTATCTTTTTCAAGATTAAAAACACCAATTCTTCCCTAGGATCTACCCAATGCTATCAAGGACAAATTCAGATTCTAACCCCAATCCGAATTTGACTAAGACTCAAAACTTAGCTTTCAACTGCAAAGTGCTAACCCAACTTGCAAGGAAATCCCCACAGGATCATGACACACAACAGAAAGATGTATAAATAAACTTTGAGAAATCTTATGGCCTTTTATTTAATTTTGCTCACTGTCTTTTTCCTCTCATTGGCTTTTTCTTACAAACATCACCATGTTTGCCTTTTACCATGAGACTCAGATAGACAAAACTAAGAAAAAGAAAACTAAATAAACATCATTGAAGGAGAAGAATTCAGGCAACTTTTGAGTAGCTATGAAAACTCTGTGCTTTTTCACTTACTCTCCTTGCCTTCAACCCTTGGCCGTTCACCCTTAATATAAAAGGGTGAAGCTTCCAAGGTTGAAGCTTATTCAACCCTCACACCTTCTTTCTTCTCCAACATCAGAGTAGCAGCGGCTTCATCAGAGAGGATTGAGAGGACCGAGGCTGATGCATGCAAGCTTAACCTCTTCTCTCTCATCCTTTTTCTTCAAGCTCCTCCAATCTTGACCATTGAGCTTGACTTTGGCCCCAAGATGCTTCATGTTTTCCATTTTTGCTTCTTCCATGCTTGAGACTCTGAGGCTTTCCTCTTCTTTGTAGCACAAAAAAGGAAATAAACTTTTTGTTGTGCTTTTATCAAAATAGATTTGCTTTATGGATCGAAGCCTTTTTTCCTTTCTTGGCAAAAATCCTTTTGTCTATCTTCAAAATCTGATCTCTGAATCTTCCATTTTCTTCTTTTTTTTTTCTTGGATGAACACATGATATGACCGAAGCAAGAGAGAGAAAAGAGAAGAAATAATAACTTTCGGTGGAAGCTTTCAATACAATTAAATCAAATTGAATTTCAAGTTTCAGTCACCAATGCATGTAGTAATCGAAGCATGCTTTGTGAACCTTGGGTTCTTTTTTTTGACTTATCAACTTTAGTTTTTGGGCTTGTGATTTGAGCTTGTCTATTCTTTTTTAATCTCAAGACTCAGTCACTTGTTGTGAAATAATTTTTACACAAAATTAAATTTATTTAATGATTAAGTTAGACTTAATTAACTTGAACCACT
>NC_029793.2:129519204-129526251 GCF_000816755.2 Arachis ipaensis | reverse complement strand
CTAATTAAAAATATTTTAATAAAATATTAAAAATATTTTTAATAATATTTGTTCATCGTATTAATTTTAATTTAGTTTCCATACTCAACACGGTGTTTTAGTGTATCCAAGTGATGATTAGGGAATAACAATTAATCGGGTATAGAATTGTCATGGTAATGCCATAATTCGGAATTGAAAAAGAGAATAAATAAAGATTTGTAACCAAACTTTATACTAAAAGACCGAGTTATAGTTCATTACTCAAGTATTTCACCGAATTATAATGGCCGTATTACCGTTGAAAATGAATTTTGTCTAACATGATTAATCTTTAGGGGTTATGATGCTATTTATTTTTTTAAATATCATGTTTTTTTTCTGGAAATTGATGATATACTCTTGTTACACACATTAATATAAAACTTTTTTACGTTGATATTTTATTAAGGAATATACTTAGGAAAAGCAATGTGGCAAAAGTAAATTACATAGAAGCATCTTCAACCGCGCCTGATGATTTTCCTTGTTCAATGAAACAATTAGTTGTATTAAGGATAGAGAATAATAGTGTATAAGAACTGTGTGTAAAACTGCATTGTTGTCTTTATTTGTATTGCTGTCTTTCTCAATTAGTGACTAGTGTCCTTCTTGATAAGTATTGAGCTTTAATAGTCACTAGCCATGTATATATATATATATATATATAGCAAACTTGGCTTAGCAAGTGTGTAATTCCAAAAATGAAATGAAACTTGATTACACTCTCATTACAAGTCTTTTCTTTCCAAACCTATCACTGCTCTTTCTCAGAGAGCTGAGCTTACTATGTTCTTTTTTTTTTTCTTCTCTTTCTCTGAATCTTTTATGGTATCAAGAGCCTATTGCTTAGTTTCAGCTCTACAATGGAAATCATCCTTTCTGATTCAACAAAGAAGACCTTCTCCCCAATTGCTGAAAAACTAAATGAAGATAACTATTCTACATGGAGGTACCTTGCAATTCTCACTATTGAGAGTCTTGGTCTTGAAAGTCATCTCGATCCCTCCAAGATCCCTGAGCAGTTTACAACTGATGCTACCAAGAAAACAAGAACAGAATCTGAAGAATACAAAACCTAGCGCCAGAGAGATAGAACCCTCACAACGTGGCTCGTTGCTTCCATGACTAATTGCTTCAAGAACAAAGTGATTCACCTCTCAAGATTTTCTGAAGTATGGGCAAAGATTGATGATTACTTTCAGGCAGCCTCTTCTGCTCGTGTTCAAAGTCTCAAGAGTCAATTGAGATTGTGCAAGAAAACAGGTTCCGCTGCTGATTACTTGTCCAAAATTAGAAGAATTGTTGATGCTCTATTTGCTGTGGGATATGAAGTGCCAGAAGATGATCATCTTCAGGCTATTATTGAAGGTCTTTCTGAAGAATATACAATGTATATTTCTTCCGTAACAGCAAAGAGAGGGTCTTTTAGGATTGTAGAGGCTGAAGCATTTTTGCTTTCCCATGAAGAAATGCTTGAACGCTTCAAGAAACCAACCTCTGGTATGCCTATAGCCCATTATGTGCAGAACCCTTCTCCAAATTTCGATCCCAACAGAGGTAATACTTTTAGAAGAGGACGTGGAGGCATCCTAACTCATCTTCTCAGCCTCCCTACCTTAATGCTCAACCTCCACCACCCCCTTCCAGTTTCCATCAACCAACTGCATATCTCACAGGCTCTTCCTCCTCCATAAGTGATGCTGCCTGGCTTGCAGATTCTGGTGCGAGCCATCACTTGAACCCCGATCCATCCAATTTGCTAACTTCCACTGCGAGCAAAAATGACTCCGATCAAGTGTATGTAGGTAATGGGTCAGGTATTGCCATTCAAAACTATGGTTCTTCAATTTTGCATGATCCATATGCTAATGTAACTTTTCGATTACAAAATTTACTCCATGTACCCCAAATTTCCCAAAATCTGCTTAGCGTTTCTAGGTTTGCAACTGATAATGGTGTCTTTTTTGAATTCTGGCCTGATTTCTGCTTTATTCGTGATCAGGCTACCAGGGAATTTCTCCTACAGGGCATAGCTAGGAATGGGATCTATTCCTTTCACAATCTCAGAGTTCCTAGGTATGTTTCTGAGAAATCTGCTTTGTCTTACAACTCTACCTATTCTCATAAACCTTTTAGTAATAATCATCCTTCTATTTCAATACAATGTAATTCAGATAGGATTAGCAATCAAGAAACCAATCCTCCTAATTTTTGTGCTTTTAACAGTTCTTGTAATCAGAATAGTAATAATACAATCTTGTGGCATAAAAGACTTGGCCACTGTGCAATGAAAACAGTTCATATAGTAATGAATCAGTGTTCTATTCTTATCTCTAATTCTGGATCATCTTTACAATATATGTGTGAAATTTGTCCATTGGCTAAAATACATAGACTTCACTTTAATGAAACTCAAACTACATATCATCAACCATTAGAATGTGTTTTTGCTGATCTTTGGGGACCTGCCCCAGTTAATTCCAGAAATGGATTTAGATACTATGCATGCTTTGTTGATAGTTTTTCTAAATTTACAGTTATCTTCTTGCTTGAAAATAAATCTCAATCTTTACTAGCTTTTCAAAACTATAAAAGACTTATGGAAAAACAGACAGGACATCAGATTAAGGCTTTACAAACTGATAAAGGAGGTGAATTTTTATCCACAGCATTTGTTGATTTTCTTAACACTCAGGGCATTCATCATAGACAGTCGTGTCCCTACACACATCACCAACAAGGAAGTGTGGAAAGGAAACACAGACATATCACAGAAATGGGACTGTCCCTTCTTGCTTCTGCATCTCTTCCCTTTCAATTTTGGGAAGATGCATTTGTAACCTCTGTCTATATCATAAATAGATTGCCTACACAAGTTTTAGACAATAAGAGTCCTTATGAAATTTTATTCTATCAAAAACCAGATTTTGCCTTCTTTAAAGTTTTTGGATGTGCTTGTTTTTCTTATTTAAGACCTTATAATAGACATAAATTTGATTATAAGTCTGACTTATGCCTCTTTCTTGGATATGATTCTACCCACAAAGGTTACAAATGTATGAATAAGAATAGTAAGATATATCTTGCAAGACATGTAACTTTTATTGAGAATTTGTTTCCTTATCAATCTATGTTTTGTGATTCCTCAATTCAATTTGCTATAGAGACTGTTGCAGATACTGCAGAATTGACAAAATTTGTAATTGATCATCCTTCATCACTTCCACTCTCTATACAGCAACCTTCTCCAACTTCTCATCTTCCATTGGCATCATCTAATCCTTCCACTACTCTTGCTCAGCCTGCCCCTCAACCCTTACCAACTCAAACTCCATCACACCATCCCACACCCATTTCTATCACTGACCCTGAGACAAATTTACCTCCCATTACACCTTTAAATACTCATTCTATGATCACCAGATCAAAGGCAGGCATCCGTAAACCTAAGGCATTTGTCACACAAACCACTGACCTTATACACCATACCCCAACTACTATCAATCAAGCCCTTAACTGTCCACATTGGAAATAGACAATGGATGCAGAGATACAAGCATTACAGCGATGTCAGACTTGGATTCTCACTGAACCACCACTAAACTCAACCATTATAGGAAGCAAATGGGTCTTTACTATCAAAAAGAATCAAAATGGTGAGATACTCAGGTATAAAGCAAGGTTGGTAGGTAAAGGTTTTCATCAAAAGGAGGGGACTACGAGCAAATCTATTCCCTAGTTATTAGACCAACCACAGTGAGAGTTATTCTAACTATTGCAATTTTCTTAGGTTGGCCATTAAGACAATTTGACTTTGATAATGCTTTTTTGAATGGCAGATTGGAAGAGAATGTCTTTATGGCCCAACCACAAGGATATGTTAGTACCAATAGTCATTTAGTTTGCAAACTAAATAAAGCAATCTATGGCTTGAAACAAGCTCCTAGAGCTTGGTTCAAGACATTGGAAGATACCTTGTTCCAATTTGGTTTTAAGAATACAAAATCAGACATTTCATTGTTCATCAAACATAATCAGTCACATGTAATCTATTTATTAGTATATGTAGATGACATTATTGTAACGGGCAATAATTCAAAAGAAATTGAACTATTGATATCTCAATTGAACAGAGTTTTTCCGCTGAAAGATCTTGGCAGGTTTAACTATTTCTTAGGCTTAGAGGCAACTTATCTCCCTCATGGTGACATGATGCTCTCTCAGGCCAGATACACAAGAGAGTTGCTTCTAAAGGCAGGAATGGAGAATTCTAAACCATTACCTACACCAATGGCTACAGATGTCAAACTCTTCTCCAATGATTCAGAACCGTTTGAAAATCCAACACAATATAGGTCTATAGTGGGTGCACTGCAGTATCTCACTATGACAAGGCCTGATATCACATTTGCTGTTAATCGTGTGTCCCAATTTGTGCACGGTCCAACTTTGCTACATTGGAAAAGTGTAAAAAGAATCCTCAGATACTTGCAAGGTACGTTGGATCATGGGATTGTGTTCACGAAAGCCGCTGATCTTCGAATTTTCTCGTTTGCAGTTGCAGATTGGGGAGGGGATTTGGAGGATAGAAAGTCTATCTCTGGATTCTGTGTATATCTTGGGAACAACCCTATATCTTGGAAGAGCAACAAACAAACTAAAGTGAGTAGAAGTAGCACAGAGGCAGAATACAGGGCTATGTGTGCAGCTCAAACAGAAATTATGTCCATACAACAGCTTCTACTAGAGCTTCGGATACCTCAAACCATGGTGCCTACTATCTACTGTGATAATCAGAGTGCGTGTCTTCTTGCTGCAAATCCTATACTTCATAGCAGATGTAAGCATCTGGAGCTAGATCTGCATTTTCTAAGGGACCTAGTTAACCAGAAATCTCTTTATATTGTGCATATTCCCTCTTCTGATCAGATTGCAGATTGCTTAACAAAACCACTGTCACAACACCTATTTAATAGGTATAAGCGCAAACTGAGAGTATTTCAGAACCCATACCTCAGTTTGAGGGGGGATATTAAGGATAGAGAGTAATAGTGTACAAGAGCTGTGTGTAAAACTGCATTGTTGTCTTTCTTTGTATTGCTGTCTTTCTCAATTAGTGACTAGTGTCCTTCTTGATAAGTATTGAGCTTTAATAGTCACTAGCCATGTATATATATATATAGCAAACTTGGCTTAACAAGTGTGTAATTCCAAAAATAAAATGAAACTTGATTACACTCTCATTACAAGTCTTTTCTTTTCAAACCTATCACTGCTCTTTCTCAGAGAGCTGAGCTTACTATGTTCTTTTTTTTCTTCTCTTTCTCTGAATCTTTTAAGTTGGACATAGATTCTTTGTAGCTGGTAAATATTATTTGAGATACAAGTTATGATGTTAGAGATAGTAGAAGTATTTGGTGGCAAAGCTCTAATTGGAGATATATGAGATTAAGCTTAAGGATGCATGTTCTTGTGATTTCTGTGCTGGGGTTTTTATTCGGGCGGCAAACGAGACTAAATTCATCGGGTCAGTTCGCGTAATTCGCCAAAATAGGTAGGTTGGATTGAAAAATTGAGACCATCATATATTAAAAGTTCGTCTAACTCGCACCGCTTAAACTGTAGATTTTGGTGGAGCAGGGCAGACTTTTCTGCTGGACTCAGAATTTTTTTAAAGATGTTCTAATTTAGTGTTTTGAATTATGTTTTATATTTGATTGATTATGTTCTAAATTTATAGAAAATGTTTAATGATATGTTTTGAATAATATTTATTTTACTTTGGATAATGTTGGTTTTATTATTTTGTTTCAAAAAACTTGATTTATGATTATGATTATTACATATTTATATTTATAAAGACTTTAATGTTTGTGAATTTAAAAATTATAATTTTTTTTATGTCTTTAGAAATTATAAATTTATAAAATAGTTATGAAATTATATATATTATTTAATACTTAATAATAAAAAAAAGATTTGGTGGGCTTGGCCCGCCAGCCCACTGTTAGACGGGGCGGGGTGAGTTTTCAGGACCGCCTCATTAGGCAAGGCGGGGCAGGCTTCCCTGCTTGTCACCCCTAGTTTTTATTATAATTTGTGTGATTGTAAAAAAGTGAAAATTTGTATGTATTTAACTTCATGTGAAGTTAATAGTTAAAAATTGTTAGATGATTTGACATATTTGATTAAATTAACATCTAACTATTCTCAACTAAGAACAATAAAATAGATGTTATATACGAAGATCCTTTATTGACTCATAGAGAGGTAGACAAGTAGATGGAGAGACGAGATATTCTCGACTTACAAGTGATGGAGAACCTAATCTTTACGGAAAGTTTAATATCAACTAAGTGCATCCGTGATTATGGAAACTCCTGAAGAAGTAATAAAAGAGATAAAAATGGGCTTACAAGAGGTAAGAAAGAAGTTAATATGGATAAAGAAGACGAATCTTTTTTAGGACCTCTATTTTTGTTTGATTTTAAAGATATTATTGAGAAAAATCAGGCACAAGCTAGAATGGAAGAAAGCAAGAAGTTAAGTGAAAAATCCAATAATAAAAAGGTGATTAAAGTAGAAAAAACAATTTCAAAAAATGATGGAAGCAAAACTAAGGAAAGAAAAAGAGAAGATCTCACAAAATATAGGGAAGCGGCCACACATCTATTAAAAAGAAAAAGTATAAAAAAGAAACAAGAGAAAAGTACGAGATAAAGAAGAAGAAAAGTATGCAAGATTCAGAGAGATGAGAAAAAAATGACCCTATAACAAGTGATAACAGTGATATAGATGACTTAGAGGAAAAAGCAAGAAAAACCCTGAAATGTGGACTTTCAACTAGGTTTAAAGTGTAGTGATAAAAAAGCTATAGTAAATCATTTATGCATAGAAAGAAAATATCAATATGGTTGACAATACAATCAGGAAAAAGAACTAAAAGAAGGCAGAGAGGTGCAAAATTAGGGCTAGTTTCGTTTATAAAGAGTAATATGTGTAGGGTATTTTTTAAAGAGTTAGTTA
>NC_029793.2:129516277-129518569 GCF_000816755.2 Arachis ipaensis | reverse complement strand
TACTCAAGTAGGATGGCGTTTTTTATTTGGTTTTTGTTTGTGTTAGGTGTTTTGGCGAGCCTTTTGTTAGGATGTAGCTATTGTTTTGATAGCTAACTCAACTTATCTATTTTGTTGAGCTCTTATTCTTTATTCTCCATTTATAATTAAGCAACCCAACTAAAAATCGAAAAAAAAAAAAACTATCACTTCACATAAAAATAATTACATATAAATTATCACCTTATAAAAAAACATAGATTCTATGAACAATACCAGCACTGAACACATCACTATTGGAGATACTAAATATTTATCCAATGTGCAATTAGTCAGCATTTTTAACATAAGAATCTCACCATTACAAAGCACTTTTTTGGGTCTATATCCATCAATGTATGTACATAAGCACTTTTGTTCTTTGTAGACCTCTTTTTCCCATTTCCTTAGAACTTTCTAACTTAGCCTTCTTCTCACAAGACAAAATTTGATAATTCTAGATAATATAACTACAAAATATGTTGCATAAGCATCGCACTAAATGTCAAGAATTAGAATCATCCTAGGTTAAGTAATTGGTTTGTCAATTTGCAACTACTAATATGATTTTTTTTTTTTCTCCAATACTTTCATTTTTGGAGATTTTGTTGGGTGGTTGCAACTGAACAAAATTCCTTTCAACTTCAATTGGGAAGATAGTCAGATACAACTAATTAAAAACGAATATATCTTTAAAAAAGGTAGTATAAACCATTCTTATTAGGGAACACAGTTAGGTCAAAAGAATGAAAGGAAACCATATTATTCCACAAAAATGACAAATGGGGTTTAAAAGAAAAATCAGATTCATCTATTTATTGGAATGTATTTATGGCTTTTGCCTTTTTTATCAAACGAATGACGAATATATATATATATATAGAGAGAGAGAGAGAGAGAGAGTCGGAGTTCCAGAAATCACATAAAAGTATAAAACCATGAAGCATACGGGAATAATTTTGGTGACATGGAAGATATATAGTTATCAATATCCATTTTATTTTATTTTGTCCAATATATACTCATTTGTAAAGTCAAACTTTTGTTGTGTCTAATAAATAGTGGCCTGACTTTTCAAATGTGTAATATAGACTGCTTTAGGTTTATTAGGTTAATGTTTAATTAATTGGATATAATTTGGAATACCTCCGCAAAAAGGGAAAAGATAAGAAATGAATTGAAATATAATTTTTTTATTTATAATAATATCTATTATCTATTTTCACATTTAAATGCAATATTTAATGATATTTTTTATCTTTATATTTCCACACAATATTAATTACAATATACAACAAAACAATTACACTATATATAAATTAATATAGAATACAATATCTCATAAACATTATTTTGTAATCAATTTTTTAAGTTTAAATTTCTTTAAGGTAGGTGAAAATAACTAAAATAAAAAATATGGTATTGTGAATTAGAATTATTATGATTAAACTTGATATAGCACATATTATATGTATACGTATAATTATCGTGGTCATCATGTCAATTTATTCTCTATTTATTATTAATGTAAATCTATTTCAAATGAGATTTATACCTTACCATATAATAAGCTAAGGTACTATAAGAATATCCATATTAATATGTAGACATAATATTTTTCAATGAGAAAACAACGTCGTATTTGGGTTATTTGCAGCCGACATAGATGGAAACTGCACCAACAAAATTTTGTACAAATTTTTTCATTTAATTAATTTGTCTAAGACCCAATTGGATTCATTCATGACTTTGGCCGGTACCTTTCTTGTGTTAGTCAAGGGGCAAAATAAAAAGCTATGTATGTTTCGAATATACAACTCAAAATCTTTGAAAAAATTACTTAATTCCTTACTCTTGCGGGCATAAGCACTACTTTAGTTCTTCAAGTTTGAGATTAAAATTAAAATTAATTTTGATTTTTTTTAATTTAAAATGATCTTTAATAATTATTTATTTAACAAATTTATTCTTTATAAAATTTGATAATTAAAAAAAATTACCCTTTTCTAGTTCTTTTTATCCTCCTTCCTTCTTTTCATTTTACTATTAATGTCAAACTCGCGAGTTAATTAGTAAACTCGTACGAATTTACGAATTTAAGTAGTGAAATCGAGTTGATTTGGACTCAAACTCAACTTTGAGTAAATTCAACTAGACTCAGTTGGACTCGCTCAAACTTAGTCAAACTGACAAGTCCAAAAACAGATTAGTGAGTATGATATGTACTCTCATTTTGTCCAAAAAAAATGGCATAAGTCTTAGGGTTACACTCCT
>NC_029793.2:129510552-129515014 GCF_000816755.2 Arachis ipaensis | reverse complement strand
CTCTCTCTCTCTCTCTCTCTCTCTCTCTCTCTCTCTCTCTCTGCGCTAATGCTCTATGCCGCTGTCATTCACCATTCGCAACCATTCTCCGCTGTTTGCCTGCTTATCCTTCCTCTACTCGAGTTCATGCCTTTATCTATAGGTCTCTGACTCTCTAGCTCTTTGCTCTGCTTTACTTCGTGCCTCCATCTCTGCTCTGTAGATTGCATCTTTACTCTACTTCGTGCCCTCATTTTTCACCATTGTTGGGTACTTGCATTGGCGTCGACGTCTCTAGCTCTTGATTCGGGTCTCTAATTAGTAGTAGCACCCAACAAGTTTATAGCTTCCTACACCCCAAATTCAAACTACAGTCCAGCCTTTTGAATTTTAGACTTTCAGACTTCAGGTAACTTTTCTTTTTAAATTTTATAGTGTTAAACTAATATTAGAACAATGCAAACAAAAGGACTTATAAGTTTAGGTAACTAGCAAATATATCAAAATCACATAGGTCTATCTTATTAAAATTTATTAGAGGAAGAAGCTCTAAATCACGAGATAAAAAAAGTGTCTAGTGAGCATGAAATGCACTAATAGACAAAAAATATTATATAATTTATAGTTTACACTATTAAATGTTAATAGTTTATTTAAATTATGTTTCATGGTTGTGTGTATTAGAAATTTGATTATTTGATGTTGTTGATTTAAGAACATTAGGACAAAATATCTGAGAATGTTGTTTAAGGACAACATCATTAATTACTGGTGCTCCTCTTATTTTTAGGAAAAAAATACAAGTAGAAATAGAAGTGATAGATGATGGAAGCATGGGACTGATGTCCAAGACAATGGTAAACAAGTAAAGTAATTATTATTCAAAATATGAAAATACTAGAGAATTTCAGTTTTAGTTTATTAGAATATTTAATTGTTAATTTGTTGTATATTTTTTTTAGTTATGTATTGTATGATGCTTTGATTGTCTATGTTGTATATTATATTCGTTTATTATGTGCTTTAAGGTTGAAATTGTTAATTTTAAATGGCAAGATTTGAGTGTGTGTGTGTGTATATATATATTAAAAGAACCATAACAAGTAAACTTGTACGAGTTTAGGTCAACTCTACGAGTTTACTTAAACTCGCGAGATTGATAACCTTACTTCTTACCTTCTTCTTCCATTTTCACCCCCTTCTAGGTTAGCATCCTTTGCCGCTAGAGCTACTCCCACCTTAGTTTCTTCCTCTCTCTCTTCCGTCAGCTCCTTCCACGTAGTTTGGCTCTCCGTCTTCTCTCCTGTCACACTACTGACAATGCAGTTTGGTTCTCTGTCTTCTCCCTTGTCACACTATCAGTGACTCACCTTACGTTTTTGGCATTACCGTCTGCACCTCCCCTCCCCTCCCTATCCACGCTTATGTGTTGTCACTCGTCGCCACCTCTATGACACCTTGCCATCGCAATTTTTCTGTGTAGTGTCACCATTATCTATGATCACTGCCATCACCACCACACAGCTCCACTACCCCTACTATCACACGTAAGTTAGGGCTTAGGTTCCTAATTTTTTGAAGTTAGGGTTCATAGATTTTAAATTAGAATATTCAATAATTTCACATTAAGGTTCAATGATTTTAAATTAGGGTTCAATGATTTATGAAGATAGACTCTCTCTCTCTATCCTTGAAAGATTTGAAGTATAGCATTATTGAATTTGTGATATTGTTAATGGTGGTGACTCATGACTATGAAGAGGGAGATAGTGGTGTTGTGTAGTGACAAAAGGGTATTCCTGTTATTTAAGAAATTATTGTGTTTAAAAAGATGATTTTAATACTAAATGTAATGTTTTTATTTTAAACAAGAAAAAAGTTAAGGATGATTTCGAATTTCGACCCTAAATTTTAGGGACCAAAATAATACTTATCCCTAGTATCATCCTTTAAATTTTAATAATAAATTAAGTTTATAAATAGTTTAAGAGAAAGTATAGGGGGACAACGCTCATACTGAACAACGTAAACAAGTTAAGAAAATGTTAAATTAATTTCACAAATCAAATTTTTAATTAATTAAGAATAATTAGATTTTTGAATTTAAATAATTAAGATTAGACAACGTAACCTCCTCTAAACACACCTTCACACCACGTCCCCTTCCCTTTCATCGCACCAACCTTCCGCCGTTTAGACCTACGCCGCTCCACCTCCACAGTGCACCATTGCTGCCGGAGGGAGCTATGACACGAGGTGCGCGTCTGTTCGCGCGTGACGCCGCTGTTGCTGTCTATCCCCGTGCCGCTGCTGCTGCTACCTCGCGATCCCCGTGGCGCCGCCGATCGCTAACACTCCATCCTCTATCCCCTATTGTTCGTTCTTTTCTCTCCTACGTTGCGTCTTGCGTTCCGGACGAAGATGCTGGTCTTCTTCTCGTCTGTGCTCCCTGGAAGCAATACCATCGCCCACCACCGTCCAACAGCGTGACATCGTCCTCACACATCACAGCCACTGCCGCACACTACTGCCATCACGGCTTCCTACCCCATCGCAACAACCACCGATAACGCAGCAACCTCCACCTAGACGTGTATCCCGGCCGATCAACCGCATCTCCTCTCCTTGGTGACCTGGTTTTTTCCTTCTCATCTTAGGATTTTAGTTTAACTTATGTTTTTTATTATGGTTTTTTTTTTTGGGTTAATTGGATATTTTTAATCGTTATTGGTATGAGAATTAAACTCTTATGGAGTTGAATGTTTTTTTTTTTAGGTTTGATGGATGTTTTTTACTATAAATTTTTGCGAATATTCTTTTTTATTGTACATAGATATTTTTTTTATTACAGCATTGAGGTCTCGCGTTATTGGTGATGTTGACGACGTGATAGGGGAGTGGAGTGGAGAGTGGCTACGATAAAAATAGGATAATAAAAAAAAGTAAAAAGTGAAAGATGTAATTAAGAGTAAAAATAAATAATTAGGTTAGAATATTTTTTTATGTTTAATAAACTTGAAATACAGTTCATTATTTACCTTATTTACACTTAAAGATAGCAACGTACACCTTTAATTGCACCTTTCATTGTCTATTTAACTAAATTTATAGTTTAATTAAAAAATTATGCATTTGTAGAAAATACTTTGCTTTTGCAACGTTTCGGATTTTGTTTAAGGGGAAGAATTAACTTTTTTTTTTATTTTTTATTAATGACAAAAGGAAAAGCAAAAGCAACAAAATAAGCAAGGAATCTTCCTTACCTGTTAATTAATTTTCTATAAATATTTATAAAGTAAACATGCCATCGCTGAATCCGAATTTCGTTAATTTTTTAATAATCAGACACGGAAATACGACCCTAATCTCATCATGACAAACAATCATCAATAACCGTTGACCATACATCCAGGGTAATGGTCATTTGGTCAACTTAACTAAATGCGCAAACGCTATGTACAATTACAATATGCATTCTGCAGTAGTAAAAAATTAAAAATGTAAAATGGATTTTAATTATTGTTAATACCAAATCTTCTTCTAATAATTATATAAATATTTGGCGCATATAGTAGTCATCAAATCCAATCCCTACACACCTGATCCGTGCAATAAAATGAAGTTGTCAGAAGTCAGAACAATTTAATCACTTGTATCTAGGTTCCACATTTCCATTTCAATATGATTACATGTGAATTAAATTACATAAAAATGTAATTTTATTATTTATGTAGATATAGTTTATTTGAACATTTATTTGAATTAATTTCATCCTGTCAATTTACTTTCGGTAAAATATATATTTTAGAATTAAAAAAAAGTCATTTTCGGCGAATTACATTTTTAAAAAAATAAAAATTAAATAATATAATTCACTCTCCTAATTGTTAATTTAAAACACAATTTCTGCTTTTTTTACCATATTTCCAAAAATATCCATAGTCTTCATTTTCGGAGATTTCACCCATCTTCAAACAAATTTTACCTCTTGGCTCCTTTATTATTCTATTTTAAATTAGAAGTGTTGAAAAAAAAAAATGGGTCCATGAACAGACAGGCTGGAACTGGTCAACTTTTCTAACAAACGTACAAAGAATTTAGCATATGTTAAATTAAATATACAGCTGATTAAATTTGACTTCAATATTCATATTTGGATCAGACAGTGAGCCACTTTGATCATTTGTTAATTTCTCATACTAACCAACCTCATAATAATACCAAGAAATTTCCAACACTCGCTAAATAAAAATAATAAATCTATTATTAACAGACAGGCGGTCAACTTTTCTAACAAACGTACAAAGAATTTAGCATATGTTAAATTAAATATACAGCTGATTAAATTTGACTTCAATATTCAATATTCGATCAGACAGTGAGCCACTTTGATCATTTGTTAATTTCTCATACTAACCAACCTCATAATAATACCAAGAAATTTCCAACACTCGCTAAATAAAAATAATAAATCTATTATTTA
>NC_029793.2:129498953-129506116 GCF_000816755.2 Arachis ipaensis | reverse complement strand
TTTATATCTAACAATAATTTTATTAACAATAAAATAATAAATCAATTTTGATATACGAGAAAAATAAGCACACAAAATAAATATCTAATATGTGATGTAATAGTTTATCTGAAAACAAAAACAATCATGTGGCAAGTTGTTGGCATGTATGTGTTTGTCCCATATAAAATTCAAAATATATGAATATGAGTCCAAGATAGTTTCCAATAGTGTAGTTTTATTTCTTTGACCATTCACTTTTAATATTGTTCAGTCAATAATGTATCTGAACCTAAACTAATTTGGGTCTCTTTCAAAATTCATGTCAACTTGAGCCTCCATTCTTTATCTTCTTTCTTTTTAATTTCCATGTTCATGCCATCATCACAATTCATACACATATATATATAATAATATAACAATGATATGATGATTGTTATTATTCGTTATTTGAATCTTTAGAATATTGGCTGCAGAGAAAGAAAGAAACAAACCTCTGTGCAGAAGCATAATTATAATAAGAGCAATGATGGGAACAGTTGATACAAGTGATAGTGAGAAGGGATTTGTGATGAACCAACCCACAACCCCATCAATGGAGATGTTAGATGCAGAAGCCAATAAGGAACTTGATGCTGGAGCTAAGTTTGTTCTCAAATCTAAAGGTAATTAATTAATTAATTTCATTGATTTTAGGATTATTATAATTAAGTCTTGTTTTTAATGAGAGTGTTATCTGGTGTTATGCAGGATCATGGTTGCACTGTGGGTACCATTTGACAACATCAATAGTGGGACCTGTTATTCTTACTCTTCCATACTCATTCACGTTGTTGGGTTGGGTTGGTGGAGTTCTATGGCTCACACTTGCAGCTTTAACCACTTTCTATTCATACAATCTTTTATCTGTGGTTTTGGAACATCATGCTCAACTTGGTCATCGCCAGCTTAGATTCAGAGACATGGCTAGAGACATCTTAGGTGAATATTTACTATGTCTCTTTGATTTCATTTTCTCTTAATTCTTGTGAGAAACTCCAACTTTTGATGTGGTTTTGTCCACCTTTAATTGAATGGAATGTGGAACTTTAATGCTCAATTCAAAATATGCTCTACGTGTTTTATGAGCTGGAAGGAATTGTGTTGCTTCTAGGAAAGTGATTTTCTTTTGGAAAAAAAAGAAAATAAAAAAGCACTTTTGATTTTCCAAATGGATAAGCTATCTCATTTGAAGAAAAGGCTTCAAACTTATAGCTATGCAATCAATTTCCAAATAGTAAATTTCTTAACAGCTAGTGTACTTTTGACTTTGGAGGATAACCACTGGAAGCTAAAATTGTTTTAAATATGATGTTGTAAATTTTACTTAAATTATTACATGTATTTCTGGTATGTGAGATATTGTGCTGATTCACATTTCATTTATTATTAAATATGATGTTGTAAATTTTACTTAAATTAGATTTACCTAAATGTGTGTTTGGCAGGACCTGGATGGGCTAAGTACTATGTTGGTCCTCTTCAGTTTCTCTTATGCTTTGGAACAGTCATTGGTGGTCCTCTAGTTGGAGGAAAGAGCCTCAAAGTACTTGTTTTACTCAAAGAGACTCATTTTTTCTGTTTAATTTATGCAAAATTCTTAGGTGCTTTCAGAGAAGAATCACTAAAAAGTTTGGCATTTATATTATTTTTGCAGTTCATTTACCAGCTCTACAATCCAGATGGACCAATGAAGCTTTACCAATTCATCATTATATGTGGGGTTGTAACACTCATTTTGGCTCAGCTTCCATCATTCCACTCCCTCAGACACCTTAATTTGCTTTCTCTTATCCTAAGTGTGACTTATGCTGCATGTGTCACTGTGGGATCTATATACATTGGTAAGATAAAAGGATTGAAAAGAAAGTGAAAATCACACAAAAATGTGGAGATTGGAAGCATGCATAAGCAGAAACTTGTAATCCACTTGATGTGTTGTTATTGCTTGTATCTACCACAGGTCACTCAAAGCATGCAATTCCTAGGCATTATTCTGTAAAGGGTTCTAATGCTGATCAATTATTTGGTGTCTTCAATGGTATTTCAATCATTGCTACAGCATATGCTTGTGGAATCATTCCAGAAATTCAGGTTAGTATTTACTATTTAGTTGAGAATGTCAAATCAAAAGTTCCCTTCATTCTCTCCTTTACCTTCATTTATAATGCCAAACACCGCCTCATAATAATACTTTTAGGCCTCCCCAGTTAGAAGATTGGGACCATATTAGAATCTTCTATTTTACAAATCACGAATTAATCTTCTCAAACTAATATGATTTGGTCGAATAGTTAATTCACTCGTTGGCATGCAGCAATTCATTGTCCAGCGATGAACTCTTAATCGGAGCTCCGATATCTTTATGTGTCGAGATAGGTCGCTAAATTAAATACATTTTTCTTTTATTTTTTTCAATTTGCAGGCAACTGTGGCACCTCCTGTGAAGGGGAAAATGCTGAAAGGACTATGTGTGTGTTACTCTGTTATAGGCGCCACCTTTTTCGGTGTTGCCATCTCAGGTTATTGGGCATTCGGCAATAAAGCTAGTGCAACAATTCTTCAGAACTTCTTTGATCAAGAGAATAATCCTTTGCTGCC
Organism: Arachis ipaensis; assembly: GCF_000816755.2. NCBI lineage: Eukaryota > Viridiplantae > Streptophyta > Magnoliopsida > Fabales > Fabaceae > Arachis > Arachis ipaensis. The sequence continues at coordinate 129,503,497 of NC_029793.2, read as the reverse complement.
CAAATGGTTTTTCTTGATGACTAATATATTAATCCTTGTTCAAGTGATGCCAATGACTGCGGTAAGAACACATTCTTGGTATATATATTCCCTTCATATGTCATGCATACATTACCATTATTAGAGAGCATATTAGTGTCATTTTTATATAGGACTTTAGGATTTTTGGAAAAGTACTCACATATTTAGTGTGATATAGCCTAAATTCCAAAGAGATCAAAGGAATATCAAGCATAATATTGTCTAGTTCTGAGGAATTCATTCTAATTTACACTATTGTTTATTTATCAATTTTGCAACTTTAACTCGGACCTACTTTGGTAATTGTTTCAATATAAAAAATATAGATATATAAAGAAGCATGAATTTATGAATAAACACTCAAATTGATATTCAAAGAATTTTAAATTCGACACTTCGAATAAATTTTTAAAGTAATTATCCAAATCAGTTTCCAAAAATTTTAAAAGCCGACATGTTAATCTCAAAAAATTTTAATTCACAAAAACATCTTTAAAATTTTACTCCGACAGACAAATCAGTCCTCAGTTCATTTTCTGCTAGAGTAATTACCCAAATTATTCTCTAAAAATTTTAATAACGGACATTTTAGTCCCAAAAAAATTAATACACAGATCAATCTCTCAATGTTTTTTTCGTCAGACATAATAGTCTTCCGTCTATAAATTTTAATTCCATCTTTAAAATTTTACTCCGACAGACAAATCAGTCCTCAGTTCATTTTCTGCTAGAGTAATTACCCAAATTATTCTCTATTCTCTAAAATAACGGACATTTTAGTCCCAAAAAAATTAATACACAGATCAATCTCTCAATGTTTTTTTCGTCAGACATAATAGTCTTCCGTCTATATTTCAACGTGACTCACTAATAAAAAATGTTGAGTTGGCATGCAAATTTGCACGCGTGGCAATGAAGTGTCCACGTGTGCGAGAAGGACAAAACAGTCCCCTTCATTAACTTGCTTCCCAATTCACTTGACTCACAAACCATCTTTATCCTCCTTCACCACCAAAGTAACCTTCATTTCTCACACCATAATCACTATGTTCATCTTTCGCTCTGCATAAAGAGGCTACGCAATCATCAGCACTCCTTCACAAACAGCCTCCAAGACTGAGTTTCAATCGTAGTGAGTCGCAAAACTCTCATCGAGTCATGACTCAGTATCACTGCCTGTAGAGCCCATTCCTTAACCACTATTCCCTTTTCTTTCATTCTCTTCAAGAACCCTTCCGAAAACAACTCATTCGACTCGGTTTCGAGTTATCTGACTCAGCCTTAGCTCTCACCACCCACAAGAATCTCTGCTTGCTCTTCTCCAACCCCATAGTTATCTTCTTTAACTATTTCTTCGAAAATCTTCCTAAACTTCCAAAACTCAGCAGCACCACGCTTTGACTCGACTGCGAGTCCAGCCAACTTAGACACCCTTTCTCATCATTCCCACCCTGGTGTGGTGTCAGTGAAGTTTATGAAGTCCAAAACAATGGCTTTGATGTTTGAGATTTTGGAAATGGAATGGAGGATTTGGTAAAGGTTATGGTTGCCGTAGCAAAAAAGTTCGATGTAGAGGATGTGTAGGTGGAGATTGGCGAGGACTGCGACTATAGGGAGGTGAATGAAGGTGATGGAGGGTGCGGCGGCAGTGGAGAGGGCAGAGAAGCATTATTTTTTGAGGGGGTGGATGTGAAGGGAGTGGAGATGAGGAAGGTGATAGAGAGTAAGTGCTTGTTTGGACGCTATTATTTTGATAAAAAAAGATCTTTTTATTTTGAGTAAATTACCAATTATGCCCCCGAATTTGTAAAAACGCTGACAAAAATAATCCTAATATTTGATAACGACAATCATACCCTCGAAAAATTTAAAAACGCTACAAATCTACCCAACCGTGAGGAGAACCCTTCTCCGTTTAACAGAGCTTGGTGATGTGGCAAACGAAAATCCAACGTGGCTTCCGTATTAGGATCTCAATCCCTTTTCTCCCTTATATAGAATTGAGAGAGAATGTTTTCCCCAATTTGAGCATAAAGCAAAACCCTAACCATTACCATGCATGGTGGATGCTCAGTCATGTCCAGTTGTAATCGAAGAACATAGTCTATAGAAAATAGTAGATCTGAAGAGCTCGAAGAACATGTGAGCAAGTCATATGATGGTACATGCTTCTGCCATCTTCAGGTAGTGGCGTTGAAGTCGAAGACGAGGAGAAACCCAGGAAGATGGTTCTTCAGGTGTCCTCTGTGGAAGGTATGTATTAATTTTCTGCTTCATTTGTTCCCCTCATTGACAATTGAGCTTGATGAATGATTTTTGTGTTGGGCAGACAAAGAACACTGGGTGCCGTTATTTGCAGGCATCTAGACAGATGTAAAGACTTCTAAACTTAGGCAACCCTTCTTGTTGTGGGGTTGTGCTCATACGGCAAGTGGATCCTGGGTTGGCCTTACAGAGCTCATTCAAGTAAGTCCTTAACTTCAAATATTGGGATCCTAATACGGAGGCCACGTTGGATTTCCATTTGCCACATCACCAAGCTCCGTTAAACGGAGAAGGGTTCTCCTTACGGTTGGGCAGATTTGTAGCGTTTTTAAATTTTTCGAGGGTATGATTGTCGTTATCAAATATTAGGATTATTTTTGTCAGCGTTTTTACAAATTCGGGGGCATAATTGGTAATTTACTCAAAATAAAAAGATCTTTTTTTATCAAAATAATAGCGTCCAAACAAGCACTTACTCTCTATCACCTTCCTCATCTCCACTCCCTTCACATCCACCCCCTCAAAAAATAATGCTTCTCTGCCCTCTCCACTGCCGCCGCACCCTCCATCACCTTCATTCACCTCCCTATAGTCGCAGTCCTCGCCAATCTCCACCTACACATCCTCTACATCGAACTTTTTTGCTACGGCAACCATAACCTTTACCAAATCCTCCATTCCATTTCCAAAATCTCAAACATCAAAGCCATTGTTTTGGACTTCATAAACTTCACTGACACCACACCAGGGTGGGAATGATGAGAAAGGGTGTCTAAGTTGGCTGGACTCGCAGTCGAGTCAAAGCGTGGTGCTGCTGAGTTTTGGAAGTTTAGGAAGATTTTCGAAGAAATAGTTAAAGAAGATAACTATGGGGTTGGAGAAGAGCAAGCAGAGATTCTTGTGGGTGGTGAGAGCTAAGGCTGAGTCAGATAACTCGAAACCGAGTCGAATGAGTTGTTTTCGGAAGGGTTCTTGAAGAGAATGAAAGAAAAGGGAATAGTGGTTAAGGAATGGGCTCTACAGGCAGTGATACTGAGTCATGACTCGATGAGAGTTTTGCGACTCACTACGATTGAAACTCAGTCTTGGAGGCTGTTTGTGAAGGAGTGCTGATGATTGCGTAGCCTCTTTATGCAGAGCGAAAGATGAACATAGTGATTATGGTGTGAGAAATGAAGGTTACTTTGGTGGTGAAGGAGGATAAAGATGGTTTGTGAGTCAAGTGAATTGGGAAGCAAGTTAATGAAGGGGACTGTTTTGTCCTTCTCGCACACGTGGACACTTCATTGCCACGCGTGCAAATTTGCATGCCAACTCAACATTTTTTATTAGTGAGTCACGTTGAAAAATGGACGGAAGACTATTATGTCTGACGAAAAAAATGTTAAAAATTAATCTGTGTATTAATTTTTTTTGGATTAAAATGTCATTTTTTAAAATTTTTTGAGACTAATTTCAAATCATTATTCTAAAATTTATGTCTATATATTTTATATTGCGTTTGTATGTCATATTTCGTGTCTATATCAGTACACATCTTCCACAAAATTGGATGCTATAGCTGATATCATAAGTTTCAGAAAAAGAAAACTAGGAAAGAATAAGAAAATACACTCAAATTATTAAAAAAAACCGACATATCTTTATTTCTAGTAATATTGTAATAGTATAAGATTTTTTTTGTTATTATATATATATATATATACTTTTAATTCCCGAGATCCATTTTTTTTTTGCGTTACACGCAAGTTGGCCGCTCCCCTCAGCAAACTTTGTCATTTTAACAAGGTTTGCTGAACCTCTTAGCGCAATTCAAATAAGTTCGTCAATAAAATCTTATCGAGCCTAGTTGAAAACGAAAATTACTATTAGTAGCTTATCATTTTCCTTGATTTGATCTTTTAATACTTTATACAATGTCTGGAATTCTATTGTTATCTATTCATTATAATAGTGAAACATTATATGATGAAACATGATCTATCGTGTTTAGCTTTGCTGAATCAGTATTTGCATATATTGCACTCGAAATCGAAAGTCTATTAGCGTTGAAGAATTTGATATTATATGCTATTGGCCAACAATACACGAAAAGAATGAAAAAAATTTACTACAGATATCCGTCCGAAGTAGATAATATTTTATTTTACAAAAGGTATATCATAGATTAAAATTGTTGTTATTATTATTATTATTATTATTATTATTATTATTATTATTATTATTATTATTATTTATTCTAAATCTCCGTTTTGATA
>NC_029793.2:129467454-129482274 GCF_000816755.2 Arachis ipaensis | reverse complement strand
TAGTCACTCAATAATAATAATAATAATAATAATAATTAATAAAATTATCAGAGATTATTTTATAAGAAATTCAAAGTTAAAACTATTTGATATTTTTGTATTTAATATAATCGAAAGATATTCTATTTTAAAAAGCATGTTTGTATTAAAAGAAAATATTTTAATTTGGATTTCAAAACATCATTGTTCACCTTACTTGTTTCCAAAGAAAATAGTATATCAATATGCTAGTGTCATGGTTCACATGCACAAAGCTAAACTAATAATAATAAACATTGACATATAGTAAAAGTAAAATGGACAGAGGACGGTTATGTTTGACAGAGAAAAACGTTGAAGATTAATTTGTGTATTAATTTTTCTTAGGGACTAAAATGACTGCTTTTAAAATTCTTAGAGAATGATTTGGATAATTACTCTGCCAGAAAATATACTGGAGACTGATTTATCTGTAAGAGTAAAACATTGGGGATTGATCTGTGTATTAATTTTTCTTGAGGACTAAAATATCCTCTTTTAAAATTCTTGGGAACTAATTTGAGTAATTACTCAAATTTTTATTATTAGACAACTATTTCCCTAGGACAAATTAGTTCTGTTGTTTAAAAGAGATAAACTTGTCTTAGAGTGTATTTTTTAAAGACTTAAATATCCTATAACAAAATTTATCAAAAACTTATTTATCAAACACACATTAAAAAATTAATTGAAAGCGAGAAAAGAAACCATCTTTTCAACGGGAGTAATTTTTAAAAATTTTTAGAAAATAAAAATTTGTTAAGGACCAAAAGTGTTTACTCTAAATTTATATGAAAAAGGCAAACATAAAAAACAAGTAATTTCTTTAATTTTTACAGAGAAAATGCATTTATTCTGCAAAGTACAAAATTTCATTTGCTGATGAATACAGCTACAATGGTTATAATATTACAGGTTTATCTGCAACCAACAAATGAAATATTTGAAGCAACATTTGGAGACCCGAAATTTGGACAATTTTCAGTTAGAAATGTTGTACCAAGGGTGGTTCTAAGGTCAGTATCAGTGGCAGCAGCAACAGTGTTAGCAGCAATGTTGCCATTCTTTGCAGATATAATGGCCTTGTTTGGTGCATTTGGGTTCATTCCTCTTGATTTTATTTTGCCCATGGTATTCTTCAATTTGACATTTAAGCCCTCAAAGAAAAGCATAATGTTTTGGGGGAACACATTGATTGCAGTAGCATCCTCAATTTTGGTTGTAATAGGGGGCATTGCATCAATTAGAGCAATAGTGCTTGATGCAAATACATATCATTTATTTGCTGATAGGTAAATAGAATTTGTAGCAATATATATATTTTAGTGTGAGGCATTACATTACATTATATACGTGCATAGATATTAGTGATTGTGATTGTAATTCTATTCTATTATAGTGAATCTCAAATCGAGCAATTCTTTTTTTCAATCTTTGGGATCACTTTCATGATCATTTGCAATTCACAAAGGCAGTGATAGAACTAGCATTTTTCTATTATTTGGTCTTAAGATACTCCTTAAGAACAATTTATTGAAAATATATAGTTTTATATTTTTAATAAACTGAACATATTAAAGTTTCTTAAAAAATTTATCTTGCTGATGTTATAAAACTGTTCCTATCCTGATTCAACAGATAAAGGCCACACCCAATAACGCAAAAAGGTCCACTAATAAAGGTAGACTTCACGATAAGTCCGACTTCTTTGAAGGGGTCGGACAATGACATAGAGATCCAACCGTACTTGACCTAACAAGTAACTGCCTCCTTAAGTCTCTCATACTATCTCTATCTCATCTAGAAGGTAGATCCCAACAAACTCTCAAGATAAAAGGAACGTTTATCTATCAGAAAAGATAGAACTACTCCAACGAATGTGGTTATCTAATCTACTATAAATACACTGGCTCCCCCGAAATATAATTCACGTTCTACTCTACTAAAAACCTGCCTAAAACCCTTGCTAACTTAAGCATTAGAGTCTCTTGCAGGTACCACCCCCCAACCTCCTCACGAGGAACTCGGACAGACGGCACCTCGGTACCAAAGAGGTCGGACGCTGCCACTCAAAAGGATTTGGACCTCACGTTCAAGCTCAAATCAACGTTTCAGGTAACCCTCGGAACATTGGTGCCGTTGCCGGAGACTTGGAATTCTCCTTCTAACAAATGGCGGACCACGAGCATAGAGATGACTACACAGCATCTGAGTCTGAGCCAGAAGACCAAGCCCTCTTGCTTCCGCCTCCACCACCACACCATGGCCCCCATGAAGAAGGGACTTCAGGAAATCCTCAAACAAGGAGGATCTAGTTCGAGACCCACCATTCCGAGGTTAAGGACCAACCTCATACGACCGAGATCCTGGATCTCGTTCGTGACGAAGGGGATCGACTACCACAGCTCGAACACGAGGCTGAACGATAACGGAAGCATAACGGGAGTTGCGAAAAGAAGTAAGGCAACGAAAGGAGTTAGAAGACAAGCTACAGAAACTGGAAGCTGATATACAAAGGAGGAATAATCGAGTGGAGCGTGAGAAAAATCCCTTAGGAGGGCAAGATCCGTTCACAGAAGAGATCATGAAGGCTAAAGTTTTTAGGAACTTCAAATTGCCCGACATGGATCTCTATGATTGAACGTACGATCCGAGCCACCATCTCAGTAACTTCAGAAGCAAAATGCACTTGGCCGACGCCTCTGACGCCACTTGTTGCAAAGCCTTCCCGACTACTTTAACCAAGGCTGCAATGAAATATTTTGATAGTCGGCCTCCCAGGTCTGTCACTGGCTTTGAAAACCTGGCCAGAAAATTTTTGACCAGATTCTCCATCCAAAAAGACAAAACGAAGCACGCTCCGAGCCTGTTGGGAGTAAAGCAAGAGGTCGAGGAAACCCTTCGTGACTATATGAAAAGGTTCAACAAAGCTTGTTTGAAAATTCAGAGTCTACCAACCAAAACTATAATTATGGGTCTGGTCAATGGCCTTAGAGAAGGGTCATTTTCTCAGTCAATATCAAAGAGGTATCCGACTTCTCTGAACGAAATTCAACAAAGGGCAGAAAAATACATCAACATGGAGGAAAACTCCCGACTTAGGAAACCTCCTTCGCGATCTAACTTACCTTACTATCAAACTCGAGATAAAGAAAGGGAACCCAAGAAGAAAGATGAGCAAAATGTAGCAAAGCCTCGAAAGTATAACAAATACACCCCTCTAAGGGTTTTCCTGGTCTATGTTTACCGTGAAATATGCCATACAAAGAAACTCCCGCCTCCTAAAAAAGCTAGAAGTTGGACTGAATATTGTGAGTACCACAAGCTGTATGGACATTTCACTAACGAATGCTACACCCTAAAGAATGTCATCAAAAAGTTGGCCAGAGAAGACCAACTTGATAGATACTTGGCAGACAGGTCGGATAACCCGAGGAAGAGAAGAAGGGATGAAGAAGGAGGATGACCAGAACGCCCTTTTCACACCCCGAGTGACATATACACATGATTAATGGTGGATTTGTAGGAGGAGGAATATCAAAATCCTCACAAAAAAGGCACCTCAAGGAAGTATATCAAGTCAGGGAGGACAGTCAATTGTCTGACTTACCCACTATCTCCTTCACTAAAGAGGATGCTCAAGGAATATTACTAGGGCACGACGATCCAGTAGTGATAACTATAATCCTAGCAAACACTAACCTCCACCGAACCTTGGTAGATCAAGGTAGCTCGGAGGATATTCTGTTCAAACCCGCCTTTGACAAGCTCGTGTTAGAGGAAATGGATCTAAGGGCATACCCAGATAGCCTTTTTGGACTGGGAGACACCCCAATCTAACCTCTGGGTTACATCTCATTGTACACCATCTTCGAAAAAGGTGCAAGATCAAGAACACTAAGTGTCGACTACATTGTAGTCAATGTAAGCTCAGCCTACAATGCCTTAATAGGTCAGACAACTTTGAATGGACTTGCAGCTGTTGTCTCCACCCCACATCTTTGCATGAAATTTTTCACAGTTGAAGGGATTGCCACCATTAAAGGAGATCAAAAGTTAGCAAGAAAATGCTATAACGAGAGCCTTAGTTTGAAAGGCAGTTCAGAAGGCAAAGAAGTCAATACCATCGAGTTAGGTGGAGTCCGAGTTCGAGAAGAGCTACGACCTCAACCCAAAGGCAAAACGGAAGTGATACAAATCGGAGACCACCCCGACAAGACAACGAGCATAGGGGCAAATCTGGAGGAAAACCTAAAGAAACAACTCATTGAATTACTGAGGAAAAACTCCAATCTCTTTACCTAGAAAGCCTCTGACATACCCAGTATTGATCCCGACCTGATATGCCATAAGCTTGCTGTGTACCCAGGTTCCCGACCTGTTCAGCAGAAGTGTAGAAAGCTCGGACAAGAACTCACACAGGTCATAGAAGAGCAAGTGCATGCCCTGCTTGAAGCAGGATTTATAAGAGAGGTGAAATATCCGCTTTGGCTAGCCAATGTTGTATTGGTGAAAAAGCAAAACGGAAAATGAAAAATGTGCGTCGATTACACCAACCTCAACAAAGTCTACCCCAAAGATCCTTATCCACTCCCCAACATTGATGCTCTAGTCGACTCCGCCTCAGGCTACAGATACCTATCCTTTATGGACGCCTACTCGGGATACAATCAAATCTCGATGTACAAACCGGATCAAGAAAAGACCTCATTCATAACTCTAAAAGCAAACTATTGCTACATAGTCATGCCTTTTGGATTGAAGAATGCAGGAGCTACCTACCAACGATTGATGAATAAGGTGTTTTTCTCGCACATAAGAAAACTCATGGAAGTATATGTGAATGACATACTCGTTAAGACCAAAGAGGACAAAACACTATTGTCCGACCTCTCGGAAGTATTCTCCACTATAAGAAAGCATGAAATGAGGTTAAATTCCTCAAAATGCACCTTTGCAGTAGAAGCTGGAAAGTTCTTAGTGTTTATGTTGACTCAAAGAGGCATAGAAGCAAACCCTGACAAATTCTAGGCTATACTCAATATAAAGAGCCCGACTTGTATTAAAGAGGTCCAACAACTAAATGGAAGATTGGCCATTCTATCTAGATTTTTAGTGGGGTCAGCTCTGAAATCACTTCCCCTCTACTCAGTTCTAAGAAAAGGGAAGCAATTTAAATGGACCCCAGAATGTGAACAGGCCTTCCAAGACTTCAAGACATTCTTGGGGCAACCACCCATACTTACCCAACTTGAAAAGGGGAAAGAACTCGTGCTATACCTATCAGTTGGAAGTCGGGCCATAGCCTCAACCCTGATCCGAGAAGACAAAAAGGGGCAGCAACCTATCTACTTCATCAGCAAAGCCTTACAAGGGGCTGAGTTGAATTATCAAAAGATAGAGAAGTTTGCTTATATCCTTGTTCTTACATCCAGAAGGCTCCGACCTTACTTCCAGGGCCATACCATTAAAGTCTGCACTAATCAACCAATGAAAAATATCCTACAAAAAACAGACTTGGCTGGGAGGATTCTACAATGGGCAGTAGAGCTGTCCGAGTTCGATTTAAGATACAAAACTTGGATGGTCATCAAATCACAATACCTCGCCGACTTCATCGTTGAATACACTGAAAGTCCTGAAAACCCTACTACATGGGGTTTGTACGTAGATGGGTCATCAAACAAATCTGGAAGCAGAGCTGGTGTTATTATAGAAAGTGATCAAGGAACTCGAATAGAACTATCCTTAAGGTTTGAGTTTCCTACATATAATAATCAGGCAGAATATAAAGCCTTACTTGCTGGCTTGAAGCTGACTAAAGAAGTGGAGGCAGAAAAGATGGTGGTGTTTAGTGATTTGCAAATTAATGGCACCTACCATGCTAAAGACCCCACTATGAAGAAGTACTTGGATGAGACACGAGAACAACTGACACACTTTCGGTCTGACATATAACTCGAGAGTCTAATGCCTGAGCTGATACTCTATCAAAGTTAGCCAGCACCATGCCAGGAGGCAACAATAGAAGTCTCATTCAAGAGAATCTGCAAATGCCATCCATATCAAAGGAAGAAGAAGTACTGACTATACACAATCAATATTTAGGGTGGATGACCCCCCATAGTCAAGTACCTCAAATTTGACATACTCCCCAAAGATGAAAAGGAGGCTAGAAGGCTCGTAAAAGAGGCACAAAACTATACACTGGTCCACAATATCCTATACAAAAGAGGGATCTCAACATCCCTCTTAAAATGTGTCCCGACCTTCAGCACAAAAGAAATCTTGGAGGACGTACATAGTGGCATATGTGAAAACCACCTAGGAGCTCGGTCACTAGCTAAAAAAGTGATCCGAACTGGCTTTTTCTGGCCGACCTTACAGAAAGAGGCGGCCGAGTTCGTCAAAACGTGCCCGCCTTGCCAGAAACATGCTAATTTCCATGTGGCGCCCCCTGAAGAGTTCATTAGTGTTACCTCACCATGGCCATTCGCGAAATGGTGTCTTGATCTACTTGGACCATTCCCCCAAGTACCAGGCCAAGTCAAATACCTTATAGTAGGGATTGACTACTTTACTAAATGGATTGAGGCAGAGCCCTTGGCAACCATCACTACCCAAAGAAGTCAAAAATTCTTGTACAAAAATATTCTCACAAGATTTGGGGTTCCTCACTCCATCACCACGGACAATGGAACTCAATTTACCGACTTGACCTTTAAAAACTTGGTGTCCGACCTGAAAATAAAACACCAGTTCACATCCGTGGAGCACCCCAGGCCAATGGACAAGTTGAAGCTGCCAACAAAGTCATATTGGCCAGGTTAAAACGCTGATTGCAAGATGCGAAAGGAGCTTAAGTAAACAAGCTTCCTTAAGTCTTGTGGGCATATCAGACCACTCCACATTCCACAACGGGAGAATAACCATTCCAACTTGCATACGGAATAGAAGCAGTGATCCCCATAGAAGTAGCTGAAGAATCACCTAGAGTTTTATTTTACAACGAAAGAGATAATGCCCAGGCTCAAAAAGAAGAGCTCAACCTCCTATATGAAGTCCGAAAAAGAGCTCGGATTAATGAGGAAGCTCTGAAGAAAAAGGATGGCTCTAAGATACAACAGAAATGTGATCAAGAGAAACTTCACCACCAATGACCTCGTCCTAATTCGAAATGACATCGGAATAAAGAAGTCAGGTGAAGAAAAGCTAGCTGCAAACTGGAAAGGACCTTACAAGATAGTAGAGATCCTAGGCAAAGGTTCCTATAAGGTGTTCGACCTCCAAGAACGGGAGCTCTCGAGGTCTTGGCACGCTTGTAACCTAAAAAGATACTATAGCTAAAACTCTTGTACCTAGGTGTACTCTTTTTCTCAATAAAAAGGATTTTTTAATGATGCATCAGTGCAAGGGCTAGGGGCACCCAAGCCTTTAGTAAACGGTTCTATAAAATAATTTCTAAAATATTAATAAAAGATTCCTGGTCTATTTCTTTTTAAAAGTTTCCTATTTCAAACGCATTAACTTAAGCTCGACAAACGGCAAAAATCATTGCCCGACCTAAAAGTTGTCGGCAAGATAAAGCGACGAGGTACAAGTTAATGTAAAAAGTTATACAAATAACTCGTACAAAGCGATCTCAAAACAGGTCGGAACAAAAACAGAGTTGTAAAAATAACTTAACAAAGACCGATTACTCGAAGCCGGGCCTACATAAGGAAATTAATAAAGATTCAAGAGTCAAAACAAATTATACCTTACTACAAGTATTCAACAAAAGGGTACTCTACAACTATGATAAAATTCTGAACATTACTTGAAGAAAGTTGTAAAACAACAACTAAAACGTAAAAGTGTTCAAAACTACAAACTATTACAAAATTCAAAGTATTATCAAAGCCCACATGTCGAGCTATTATGAAAAACAAAAAATAACAAAAGAAATCTAAAAAAGCTCAAGACTTCTCGTCCATCAGAGGATTGAGAGCCTCTCCAGTTGTAGCATCTTTGCCCTCGGCCGAAGGAGTTGGAGGATGCATGGAGACTAGCATGGTCGAGATAATCTCAGGAGTAGAAGAAGAGGTCTCCATAACAGCAGCTTCTAGTTGGGCTCCCGAGGTGGTGGACAGACTGACCTAAAGTCCCAAAGTCTTCGGATTCTGAGGAGGCTCCTCCTCATCGTCCGACTCGGGTGCAGGGACTATCTTCCCGTCCACCAGTATATTGTCCGTGCTGAAGAGGGAGAGGTCAAGGTAAGGAGCTAGGACCTTAATTTGGGCTTCCAGGTTCTCAAACATTTCATCCATGCCCAAAGCAGTTGACTCCTGAAACCCAGCCAATTCCTCCTTCAGCTTCTCTAACTCCTCTTCTCGGGTCATCCCCTCCCCGAAAACCTGAGTATAGCTCGCTTGGAACTTCTTGGCCTTCTCCTCGGCCAAGGTAGCAGCAGCCTCAGCCTTGTTCACCCTCTCCCGAGCTCTCTCCAAGTCGGCCTTTAATATGCCCCTCTTCTGCTCCAACTCCACCTTAATCTCACTCAGCCTCTCCACATCGGCTTGAGCGGCCACTAAGGCGCTAGTTGTAGCTTGTATGGGAGAGCCCCTTAACTCCCTAGACAGCTGAGAACAGACTCCCACAAGGTGGAGCCTCCCATGAGCCAAAGTTTGGATATAGTTTTGAATTGCCACATCATCCATGCTCACACGATGGTGAGGGAGAAGGTTCTCTTCCCCCCTCCCCCAAAATAAAGCATCAAAATTTTTGGTATAGATGCTCTCCTCTTCATCAATTTTTTGTTTTTTGAAGGGAGGTTCAATGGAAGAAGGAGATGAAGGAGTAGACTCTGAGGGGATAAGGCAGGAGAGGGGAGTAGGGATAACAAGTTTCGGATTGGAAGGATCCGACCCGACCTCTTCCTAGGAGAAGATCGGACAGGCTTCACGACCTCCTGCTGTGAAGAACCTGCCCCGACCTCTTTCTGCCGCTGGAGGTTCCGAGCTACAACTGTTTTCTTGGTGTTGCGGAGAAGTTTCATAGCGGACTTAAGAGCCATACTTTATGCAAAACAAAGTAGTATACAATTAGAAATAACAAACTACAAACAAACAAGATTTAACAAGAAAAGGAGAGGGAGCTACCAAGCTCGGACTTCAGAAGGCCGGGATCTCCCAAAATTCTTTTTGTATCCAAATGGGGAGGTTGACCCCAAGTATCCAACAAAAAATCTACGACACCCCTTTCCAAGTCATCTAACTCAGCTACGTCTACCTTAAGAGTTATAAGGGTATCTTGCCAGTACAGAGGAAAATGAGGTTCTTGGTTTTTAGGAAGAAAGAAAGGTCGGGTATTGTTAGCAGCTCAGACTTTAAAAAAGTGATTCTTAAAATTGTGAAAAGACTAATCAAAAATAGAAAATACCTTCCTATCTTGTACAGCTTGGAGGGATATCTATCCCGACTTATTTGAAGAACTGTAAGGCTTCATCGCAACAAAAAGATAAAAGAAAACGTTCAAAGAAGGTTCAACACTTAACTCCCCACATAGGAACTCGTACATTTTCATAAAAGTCCAAGAATTCGGATGTAGTTGGGTAGGGGCAAGGTTACAAGACCTAAGAACTTCCATTTCAAAGGAAGTAAAAGAAAGTTGGATGCCTAACCTAGTAAAAAAGTAGTCATAAGCATAAAAGAAGGGCCGCTCTGAATCCACTAAAAGGGAAAAACACACTCTCTTCTTTGGGTCAGGTGGTTCTAACACGTAGATTAGGGGAAACTTTGGTCAACATATTCTTAATAACACGGTGAGACATAAAGGCTACACCTACAAATGCAAAAAATAAAGAAGACCGTTACTAAATAAATCAGACATCATCCCAAAGAGGTCGGGTAAATTAAACTAAATCAAGAAAAAACTATTTTTTTTTAATCTTTCTACAAAGCAACTAAATGGCGCCTCTTCAATAATACAACATCAAAGCAACACCATTAAGGACAATGCAACACAGAGTCAACAAGTTAATAATCACAGAGGTGTGAAAAGCAAAATCTTTATGTTATTCCAAAACATTTTCAAAGCATTCCACAATCAAGCACCAAGCTCAATAGCGAGTAATTCTAAGAAAACAAGAAAGGAGAAAATGGTGAAGGGAAAAATGAAACCAACCTCAACGAAGACTGCGAAAAAGGAAGAACACGCCTGTAACAGCACTAACACGAACGATCCTCACACCGAAAGCAGCAAAATTCTTTAAGAACCAAGAAAAGAAATCTTGGAGAAAACATGGGGGATCGAAAGAACACAAGGAAGCTTTTTGTGAGAAAAAACTAAAGAAATTCTTCGAAGAAACAGTGAAAAAGAAAAAGAAGAGCCGAAAAGACCTTTTATAAGGAGCAATAACTCAAAAAGCAGCTCCTTTACTCCTCTTTAAACGTGCGCGAATTTTCAAGAACAACTGCTGCACGTTATTCGACAGTCATTAAAGCTCCACCAACGTTCAAAAATTCAAAAAACGTCGGGTAGTACCGACAAGGTTGAAACCCAATGTCCACAGCAGAGGCCATGGAATGCTTGAGCCCGACCTATAAAAGGAACGGACTTAAGCAGAGGCACTATTTATACCCTACCCCAACAGATAAAGGCCAGGCCCAATAACGCAAAAAGGCCCACCAATAAAGGTGGACTTCACAATAAGCCCGACTTCTTTGAACAGGTCGAACAATGACATAGAGGTCCAGCCCTACTTGACCTAACAAGTAATTGCCTCCTTATGTCTCTCCTATTATCTCTATCTCATCTAGAAGGTAGATCCCAATAAACTCCCAAGATAAGGGGAACGTTTATCTATCAGAAAAGATAGAACTACTCTAACGAAAGTGGTTATCTACTCTACTATAAATATACTAGCTAGGGGTGGCAACATTACCCGAACCCGCGGGTACCCACCCCGCCCCTACCCACTCGGGGCGGGTAATTACCCGCCCCCGCACCGGGGCGGGTTTTAACGGGGCGGGTTCTTAGGCGGGGCAGGGCGGGGTCGGGTTTAGGTTGAAGGAATGTTGTGGTTAGAAATGATGACTTGAACTTGAACTTGAACTTGACCCCACTAGGCTAGAGGAGCCACTTTACTTATTCATGTGACTTAAAGCCTTGTGTTAAGTGTTAACAACAAGACTGAAATGTATATTATTTATATATACTATTGTTTTTATTCAGTGTTTCCTAGAGTAGAGCCATCAAAATTTTGTTGTTCTTGAGTCAATGTCCTTTTACCTCTTGAGTCAATTTTGTTGTTCTCTATGAGGACAAGCTGATAGCTATTACCCTCCGTTCTTTCTAATTTTTTTTTCCATTTCAAATCATTTTAGTGTGTTGTAGTGACTCTGTTTCTTTTGATCATTTAGATTATGAATGTGTATTCATAAAGAGTAGAAAATTTCTGATTTTATTCTAATTTTGCATTTTGAATTTTGATTTTATTCTGATTTTGTAATTGTGCATTCTGATCTTTATACATTTATATGATTTATGTTAATTTTATACCCTCAGCTTTAAATCTTGATTTGCAAACTTCTATATGATTTTCAGGTTTAAATCTTGATTTGTAAACTTTTAATGATGATGATATTGAAAGTGATAAAGAATAAGGGTTGAAGTTTCCTTTATATCTAATATTATAATTTCTTTATTATGGTGTTAAGTTTGTAGTGATCTAACACTTTTTTTTTTAATTTCAAGTTATTTGAGCTAATGACATTGTATGAATTTCATGTTTGTATTTTAATTTATTTATGAATTTTAAATTTTTTGTCTTAATTTAGATATGAATATGTTAAAATTAAAATATTTAATTTTTATAGGGGCGGGTAGGAGTGGGGCGGGTACCCGCAGGGGCGGGTTAGGGTTTAACATTTTACTACCCGCGGGTAGGGCGGGACGGGTTTTATGCGGGTTTTTTGTCAGGCGGGGCGGGGTCGGGTAGAGCGAAAACCCGCCCCGTTGCCACCCCTAATACTAGCTCTCCTCAGGTATAATTCACGTTCTACTCTACTAAAAACCTGCTTAAAATCCTTGCTAACTTAAGCATCGGAGTCTCTTGCAGGTACCACCTCCAACCTCCTCACGAGGAACTCGGACAGGCGGCACCTCGATACCAAAGAGGTCAGACGCTGCCACTAAAAAAGACCTAGACCTTACGTTCAAGCCCAAATCAACATTTCAGATGACTCTCGGAACAGAAACTATTTTAGCTATTTATTTATTATTATTATTGACAATCTAGTAGTAGTATGATTACATAAGTTGAAGCTTATCTCCTTCTGTCCTTCAACTTCTTCAAACTCTTAAATCTTAATACTAATAGATTACTAACTAAAAGCACTTCAATTAAGGTGCTCAAATGATATTATAATTCTACTACTTATTTTTAAAATAGATAAAATATTATTTTAGTCTCTAATATTTAGATTAAATCTTAATTTCATTCTTAATGTTTAAAATATTTATTTATATTTTAATTTTTTAAGGATTTTAGATTTGGCTTCATATATATCAAACATCTTATTATTTTGTCCAATTTTAATCTTTTGGTCAAAATTAATTTTTTTTCCCTTCCAAAATTATCTTTTTTATATTGTATTTTTTTTAAATAGCGATAAAAATTGTAATTATAGTAATTATAATAGTGGTTATAGTGATTTGAGAGTAAAAGTGATAAAAAAAAAACAAGAGAAAGAAGAAGATAATAATAATAATAAAGGAAAAATGATTTTTTTGAAAAAAAGTTTTAGTTTTAAACAAAGGATAAAAATAGAACAAAATAAAACGTTTGAGATAAAAATATGACATTTTAAATGTTAAGAATGAAATTAAGATTTAATCTAAATTTGAGAGACTAAAATTATATTTTATTTTTTTAAAATTTTTGTGATATAATTTAATCCAAAAACTCTAGGTATATCATTCAAATTCTCTATCTTAAATTATTTGAATGTTTCAAAATCTGAGTTTTTAATAGTATAAGAATTTTCATTAAAAAAAAATAGAAGGTCAAGAAACTTTTGTCAAACATATAATAATTTAGGAACCCAAAAGGATTTATATTTTTCACATATCATATTCATAAAAAACAAATAAAATAATTAGGCATATTCGGTAATCCCAACGGCTGCTAGCTGTATTAAGTCAAGTCAAAATCTTTGAAATCAAGGGACATATATCAGGCTGACAATCCTAGCAACTAATTTATTACTGTTTAGTCATACCAATATATTTAAAAAAATATTCTACAATCAACTAATTTATTCAATTAAATCTAACTAAGTGATATAAATATTTTATAAATTTGCGCATCCTTCTTTTTTTTTTTCTCTTTTTTTCATCTGAATTTTTTAATTTTTTTCCTCTTTTTTCATCATTATTATCATTAAAAAATGAAATAAAAAAATTACAAAAAAAATAAAATAAAAAAATTAAAGAAAAAAATAAAAAAAGAAAAATAATAACAAAAAATAAAAAAAAAAGAAGATAAAAAATTTTGAATTATACAAAATTTATCAGAAAAATAACAATAACATATAGATATTTTAGTTTTGATATTAAAGTTTTAATGTCACTTTAAACAAATTTCGATATTATTTTTGTTTCTAACAAGAATTCAATCCAACAAGTGTGAATTTACATTCATTCAACTAAATAAGATTACAATACATGTTCATTCAAGTCTAATATGAGAAACAATACTCTTAAAAGAAGATGTAAGAACAAAAAAATAAAGAAAGAAAAGGAAAAAAAAAAAGAAAGAAGAATAAGAAGAAAAAAATAAGAAGAAGAAAAAGATAAAGATAAAAATGAAAAAGAAGCAGCAGCAAAAGATAAGAAAGAGAAAGAGAAAGAGTTCTAAATTATACAGAATTTATCAAAAAAAAACATCGAAACAAAAAAGATGTAATAGCAAAAGAAAAGAAAGAAATAAAGAAGAATAAGAAGCAAACAAAATGCAACATTAAAGAAGAGATTTATGTATTTTATAACAAAATTTCGATGTTAAAATTATGAAATTTTGATGCTATTTTTGTTTACGAAAAAAATTCAATTCACTAAGTGTAATTCAAAGTTTGTGTTACAGTAAAAAAATTTCGGTATTATTTTCTAATAAATTTTGCATAACTCAAAACTCCTCTTCTCCTTCTTTGTTATCATTATTATCTTTTTTTGTTTGTTTTATCTAAATAACAAAAATAAAAACAAAAAAAAAATAAAAAAATTAAACAAAGAAAAAGAAGACATACATAATGCTACAAAAATTAACAAAAAAAAAAATACAACAATAACAAGACAATAAAAGAACAACGATGACAAAGAAATATATAAAGAATAAGCAACACAAAAGAAAAAAAGAAGAATACGAAAAATGAGGAGAAGAATATCGCATAAAAAAAGAAGAAGCACGGGATATGAAAAGGTAGCGTGTATATATATGCTAATAATAAAGCTGATTTTTGTTAAATTTAAACCAATTTAGTTAGATATAATTGCTAAAAAAACTTAAATGTATAATATCATTGATATATTTTATCTAGTATTAATTTGGTTCATATTTTTCCATTTTAACTTTTGAGAGTTGAGACCATTCCCTAAAGCTGATAACAACTAATTAACCTCCCAAGTTACTCCTTTCATATATACAAAAGGGAAAAAAATTCAACAATTAAGTCCTAAATAAATTTTAGTGATTGTTGGTTCAATCATGGAAAAGAATACATGTATACAAAGAGTAAATTATTACTTCTAACAATAAAATTT
>NC_029793.2:129466034-129467411 GCF_000816755.2 Arachis ipaensis | reverse complement strand
CTGCTTCCCATATATATACACTGAAACTCAGAAAGAAAGAAGTAGGAGCAACAACCAAGCAACACATCAAATTATTAAATACATTTTGTTTTTTAATTTTTGCAGTGGAATCTCCGTCGTTTGAAAAGTTTGAACCATGACCAAAACGACCACCGAAATTGTCGTCGCTCAAGACAACACACAACAACCGCCGCAACAACCACCACCACAGCTACCACACTTTCCCAACCTCTTCGCTTTCTTACCCAAGTTCAACCTTCAACTTCCCTTCATCAACCTACCACCGCCGAAGCCAAAGAACGCGCACACTCCTAACGCCGACGCCGCTGGCGATGGAGCCAAGGAGGAGAACAAGTCTTCCAGCAACACCAAGCCAGGGTTCGTACGGTTCCCCAAATCGGAGGTGGTTGCTCTTCCACACCTTGAGGCTGAGGTTGAAGAATCTACCGTCAAGACTTCCAATCCTTTTATCCTCTGGCAGGTAATTCAATTATTTCTTTCTCTCTCGTTTTTCTTTTTCAATTATTTTAAATTAATTCAATTTCTGTGTGATTTGTTTTAATGAATAAGCAACTTGTAATTGCTTCTCCTTCTGTGACTTGAATCTATCACGCTAAAGGTTATTATTATTATTATTTAAAAAAAAAAATCAATGCTTTGTATTGCTATCGAGATTTTTTTTTTTGATGAGGGAGTTGGTGAAGATATGGACTGTCACTGTTTGACAATGATTACATTATGATTTGGATGATGAATATATTCGCTCTACATAACACAACTATGATTTTGATGGTTTAAAAGGTTTATTTGGGGCTTTCATATGCGCCCTACATGTGTTCGTTGCTAAATATTTTTCATCATTTTCTTTTTTCTTTAAAACCAAAAAATGTTTTGGTCTATTCTGCTGTGTTGTGTCACATAACATAAGCTTTGAAGAATGATTCATGAATCTTTCTGAATTTTTTTCATCAGCTTTATGATTCATAAACCACGCACACATAATACAACATCCATGAGCTTATAAAACTGAAACAAAAACTAGTAGTGGGGACTCGGGATATTCTCTAAGTTACTTTTGCAGCTTCAATTGATGGGGGTAGTGTTATATATGAGTTGGTTAAGATTCACAGTGTCTTATTTGCAAGATCCAGAGAATTTTAATGCCTTTGGGTTAGTAATAACTAGTAAATTGTGTTTAGGAAGTAGTACTGACTATTCAATAATTATAATTCGAATTCCCCATGTTGTGTAATGTGAAAGGTCTTAGTTTGTATTATGAAAGCTAGATCTAACTATGAATAACCACCCTTTTGGTCTTTCTCTAATCCTTAATAGTTAATAGGAAGTCAGAATTGTTAATAGTACCTACTTTTCTTG
>NC_029793.2:129457601-129466013 GCF_000816755.2 Arachis ipaensis | reverse complement strand
AAAAAAAAAAAAAAACACAAAACCTTTTCAATCCCTTGGTATTTTGTCTGAGATTTATGAAAACTGGAAAGTGCTACCTCTTTACTGTGGCAGCTGCGCGTTTGTCTGCTCTGTCTGTGTAGTTTTTGTTCTCCTTGGTGGTCCATACTCTTGCGAAAATTTCTGTCCTAGAATGCTCACCTGCCGCCCCACATGTATCTCTGTCAAGAATGATGACATGAGGTGTATTATCAACAAATTAGGAGATAATGGCAAAGATTGCTATCGGATCACTTTGAAGGTTTCCATTTTGAAAGATCCAGCTTGTGTCACATGAGAGAGGTTTCAATTAGATTAATTAAATTAAGAGGGGGTTATAGTTCAATTAGTCAGATATGATTCATGCTATTGGAATCTATTTTCATTCCTAGCATGGTTGCCTACAACTGCATATCTGCCTTTACAATTGTGTACATGCCGATGTTAAGAACAGGGCTAGCAGGCAGGCTATGAGTAGTTAAGGGAAGGGGAAGAGTCTATTTATGGGAATATGGGAAGAGGTTGATGACATTAAAACATTTCACTTTGATTTTTCATTTTTTTCCCCCTCTCCACTGTGGTAGGTGAATCAGTTTTATTAAGTGGACAGCTTGATGATATTAATAGAATCTGAATCGAAAATCTATACAAACCATCACGGTGTTTCTTCTTTTTTGTCCTCTGTAATTGGAATCAATCAAGCAAGTGGGCATCCTTTTCCCTGATTGCAATGTATCTTCCCTGTATAGTTCTGCTGCATTTGTTCTTACTGTTTTCATATGCTTTCCTTGTACTTTCTCCTTTCTTTCATAAGGTTGAATAATTCATTTAAGCATTAATATGCCTTTTGGGGTTTGACTAACGAGCTTATATTTAAATTTATTCTGATGTTCTCTTAATATGTTGCTCACCTCTTCCATGGGCATTTTCTCATGAGAATGCTTTATTTGATTATAGGTTTATGCATTAGGAGCATTGTTCATTTCAAGTTGGGTTTGGGCAAGGTGGAATGAGAGGAAGGCGCAGGGTAAGTCTCCCAATGATGGGAGGGCTGAAGGAAGCCATTCCGATGATAGTCGTCGTTCTTCCGACGACAGCAATAATTAAACCTTCCAGTAGATCGATCGGATGTTGATCTTTTCAGACATCGAATAGAAAATTACATTAGCGATATGCAACACTACAACAGAAATGCTTTCACAGTATCATATGAATGGAAAGATTGTTTCATTTTAATAGGCACATGTTATAACAGATGAAGTGGTGATATTTATCAAAGTTCGTATATGATTTACCTCCTTTTATCTCATTGATTCTGGCTTTTTTTAAGATCACAGTTCAAATACCAGATCGCAGAAGCTATTACTGGTTATACGTTTGGTCTGATTGACAGCTAAATGATTATCCTAAGAATTTGTGACCAAACAAGAACCCCCCAAAATTTTGGATTTGGATCCTCTAAAGTTTGAATTTCACTTTAAAAAGTAAAGTGTGATCTCTCACCATTGATTTTAAAGGGTAGAAGATCACACTTTACTCTCTAAAGTGAAATTTAAACTTTAGAGGATCTAAATCCCAAAATTTTTTATTCAGATGTAGTAAAGGGACAATTAGGTCGTTTGAGATTTTGATGTTAGACTAATTAGATTCTTTGTGTTTGTTTGGGTGTCATTATTTTGTTAAAAAAAAGATTTTTTTTCAATGAAAAAATATTTTTTTTAGCGTGTTTGGCAAATTTCTAGTAGTAAAAGTAAAAGCACTAGAAAAATAAAAAAAAAAATATCTCTTTTGAGAAGCTGTAATTTACATCTTTTTTTAGAAGATCTTTTTTCCTTAGAAACAGATGTTTTTCATATAATAAATAAACAAAAAAGTACTTTTATATTGTTATATCCAAACATAATTGATAGATAAAAAGATCTTTTTGCATGAGATATCCAAACATAAAATTATTTTTACTTCTCCATGAGATCTTTTAAAAAAAGATAACTCGAGAAAAGATCTTTTCTTAGAAGCTCACACAAAAAAGATCTTATGGAAGATGAAAACGCTAACATATGTACCCACGCTAAATCGAAATTAAACTTGTACCACGCAAGATGCCTTCTGTGTGACAAAAGTACCATGTAGTGTTTTCATCTTTTATGGATACAAATGGTCATTTATTCTAAAAAAATGTATATAATTGATTAGACATATTTTTCATAAAAAAAATATGTATTTTTAACAAGAAATTAATAATTAAAAATTTTTTTATTCTTATAAAATACACGTTTTCATTGTGTGTAAATGGGTTAGACTGAAGGCACTTCAAGCACTATCACTATCATCTTGACCTCTTCAATCTAGACGAAAGAGGTCAGAGATAGTAGTGAGGGTGCTTGAAATGCCTTCACGTCAATTCCAAGACGGCGGTTACAGGTATCTGCAAGTGAAAAAATATTTTATAAAAGCACTTGTATTTAAATAACATGTAAAAAATAGAAGTGAACTTAATGCATTCAAAGATATTGAGAATTTTGAATTTATAATAAAAAATGAGAAAAAACTGGTGAAGGGACTAGTTTGGTACACGACATTCAATTTCAGAGATTAAAATGAGTCACTTAAATACAAAGTAAGGGACTAATTTGGCGCATCTACAATGATGACATAATGGACGACACGCGGTTACGACACGTGGCACAAACGGACACGGCCAAACCATGGAGTGACACGTGTCACTAACAGCCATATCATCAAGCCATGTCATCACGTTGTTAATGGAAAATGGATCACAGACTAACGTGGTACACTTTTATCAATCTCAAACGATTTTAGTACACAACGCCAATGTCAGAAACCATTTTAGGATTTAACTCATTTAAGTGCTACTCTTAATTTTTCAAATTTTAAAATATGTTAATAATTATTTAATTAATTAGACATCTGAATTTTAATTTCAATTTTACCTTTCTTTTTTAACCCGTTCACGTTGTTACATTCATTGTTCACCTATACTTTCTCATGAACCAATTGGGCAATGAAATCTTTACTCAACATTACAGTGAACATCACACACAGAAGTTGTTAATGGTATAAACTTGACTCAGCAGTGCAAAAGACATGTAAAGATCAATCGATCTACTTCATAAAATATATGGCAACATCTTATTCTTGCTATACATCGATCTCTCAAGAAATGCTAAACTAGGAAAAACTTGAATCATCTGTACAAAACTGAGTTTATTAAACTATAAAATGTGATCAGTGGCTATATCTGCCACTGAATCTACAATTATACATATGCATATGCATATAATATATAATATAATGAGGACCACCATGATGCACATCAATCCAACACACCTACCATTGTTGAAGCTTAGTGAATGCCAGCACCAAGATGGTCTCCACCCAACTCTTCATAGGCTGTACAGTTACCGGAACCCAATAAAAATGACCGGGTCCACATTTCTTTCTCCCCAAGGAGTATTTAAAATTCAAGAACTATCAACTATTCTCATTGTAGAAAGAAACCAAAATTGGTTGATGTGGCTGCCTACTATTGGTGTTTTCTAGTATAGGAATTAGAAAGTGAGAACTACTATTTTCACTCAGGCTTGAAATAACTATCATCAATGGAGAGTTTGTCAAATGCATCAAAATTTGCCCTAAGACCAACGAACTGGCTGCTTAGTTGAGCACAACGACCATTGGGCCATCTGCAGCCTCCATCTGCAGAGCGAAACGGGCATAGATTCTCACATACACGACCGATAGGGCTGTTCTCATCATTGTCGTCATCATCGGCTGTAACTGTTACTGCAACAGCCAGATCCTTTTCATCATCAAGCGTGATACCATCTGATCCTTTCTTGGAGCAATATAAGAAGTTTTGTGCTGTTCCCAATGGATTACTTTCAATGTCCACAATGCAATCTCCAGTATTGGAGAAGTGAACCTTGCACCCAATTGACTGAATTGCACGCTTTATAGACATGTTTTCTTTGTTTGCCCTGTTGGCCATATTCATAGCTGAGCTGTTTTGCTGCTTCAAATTTTGTAATTCTGCGTTCAGTGATTCCATGGCATTTGAAATTTCTTTTGATTTACGTTCTGCCACTTCTTTGGCCTGTTAACATAGCAGAATAAAAGGATCACCCGGCATGTCAACATTCAACAAGTTCAATGCATTTGGGACCATGAAAAGAAACAGATAATCATTCATATAGTTAATAAGTGCCCAGTCAGACAGAAAAGTAGAATGAGGAAACCACCGAAAGTAAGGACATACTAACATGTATTAGTGTAATAGCTATGAAAAACAGGGATGACGTAGCTTTCAAATCTGACAGCAATAATAAGAAAACGGGGGGAAATCACTACCTTCTGCAACTCGGTGTATTTCGTGATTATCTTCCTACATTTTGCTTCAATCTCCCCAGCTTGTGCTTCTTCAGGGCAGGCCCAACGAAGGTGGAATTGGGGCCATAATGTTGGGGCTAATGCTGCTGCTGGGGGCAGAAGAGGACCATTGTGCTTCAGTGGGTCATAGAAAGGATTATAATGTACATGGGAACCTCCTTCTAAAGCACGCAAATCAGCCAAGTATACCCACATACATCCACAAGTTTCAGAAATATTGCATTGTAGCCTCTCCTTCTCACTGAACAAAAACATGAAATCAGAACAAAATAGAATATCCACAATAACAACAGTACCACAATTGCAATGCCCGGGTGCCTATTTCACACTTACATCTGACACTTATACACTTACAACAGATTTGGTCCTTTGCCAAGTCTTTAAACATGTACATGGAATGTTGCTTACACCGACTTCTAGAGTAAGGACAGGTATTACCAGTTTAGGATAGTTAAGGCATAAACTAATTATGTGCTTCTACTCAATAGCTTAATAGACATAATTCATTAGAAGAATTAAGTACCCCTGTGGTATAGATATATATCTAAGAATGAAAACATAAGTATTATAAAAATCATAAAAGGCAAAGGAAGATAGATATTATTTGGAGGACACGACCTGAAGATCCAACCATTAAGGAGTGGAACATATTAATAATGGCAACCGAAAATGTTGACAAGCATCCCATCAAATCCTGGATATATCGAGTATTTTGCATTTAACAAGTCATATATTGATGTAATATATAGGAGAATGTTATTTGATTTGCATATTCACTGAAATACTTTTAGACCATATTGGCAGGAAACACTACTTATAGCAAGTTAGCAACCACATTTATAGTAGTATAATATTACCTTTTTCATGGGGAAATAAAAAAAATTGTAGTGACAAATTACAAGACATAACTATGCGCAACTGTCTCAATATCAGCTCAATTTATATATACTGCTATATTATTAGCATTCTTAAATCCGGGATTATGTCTACAAATGCAGCCCAACCAACAGCCACTTCAGCACCAAATTCAACTAACATTTTACTATGGATGAGTGCTTCACAATCAATGTTCAAAAGGAAACCAGCATATCACGAAATGCATGCAAAACAATAACCATATCTTTCCATGGTAAACCAAGTTGCTAAATAAAGGAAAATACCTATTACATAAGAAATTTCCAAAACGACATGAAAGCATGCTGTCTAAGAAGTCCACTAGAAAAGCCTGAATCATCAGACAGTACATGTTAGCAGAAGGAATGATAATAAAATACAGAATCAGATAAGGATAAATCTTAGCAATAGTAGCCATGGAGAAGGATCCATACCGCAGAAAACTCAAAAGCAAAGGGATACATCCGCAACAATTGAGAAACACAATCAACCCACTGGAAACATATAAAGCAAGAAAGTGAGCTCAAGATGAACACATAAATTGGAACTGTTATGCAATGTGTAAAATCAAACCATCCAATTATTCCCTAAATGTATAGAGAGAAGAGCAAAAATAAAGGAATGGCCATCTCAACAGTCATGCCCACTTGCAGGAACATATTCCCCATGTTTATTCTTCTTGCCTACTTGTTATCAGTAAAATGAGATTGACTAAGAAGTGATAGGTTAGATCAATCTCATCACATCAGCCAATGTCAAGTCATTAAGCTTAAGATACATGTAAAAACATTCATGGCCTTGCATCAGCAATATATAGCTTTCTGGAAGAGATTAGCTTGAGGCTTCAACTTAGAGGAGAAAAATAGGAAAGTAATATGTTATCAAATTGTGTTATGAATCTTTCAATTTGAAGGTCAAACTTCCATGAAAGTATTGCATTTTAGCTAAATGATATAGAAGAAGATATTCAAGGAAAAAACCTGCAAAAAGATGGGAGAGTAGTTGTTAGAAGTTTGTGCATGAGAAGACGACGGAGATGTAAATGCTCCTGATGGCTGCCGTCCAGGTGATGCTGCAAAATTGCTAGATGAAGGCTGCCTAGTTAACTCACTTCCAGAGAAAGCTGGCAATCCCACACGATCACAAAATGGATGACCAAATGCTAGCCAATCTTTTTCAACAAGTGCCTGCATAAGGAAGACAACTTAGAAGCACAATTAAAACATTTATTGATTTATTTTCAACATATGAACACACAAGAACGGAGCTAACTAAATGGCAAGTGTTCAATATATTTATTTTTTGGTACAAGAGTAGAATGAGTAATGCTAGCTCGTTACCTGAAACCCATTGAATGTCCGATAATATGGATCAAGCAACAAATTAGCAAGTGCAACCAACTGACTTGTTCTATCCCAACCATCGCTGCACAAAAAAGAGTCAGCTTCACGATATCAAACAATCTTTTTTGCTTTGGGTGACAAATCCATATTCAGATCTCATAATTCTGAGTAGCAAGAAAATACACCAGCATGGCACCTGCAATGCACAAGAACAGAAGCCTTT
Source organism: Arachis ipaensis (assembly GCF_000816755.2). Lineage (NCBI taxonomy): Eukaryota > Viridiplantae > Streptophyta > Magnoliopsida > Fabales > Fabaceae > Arachis > Arachis ipaensis. The sequence continues at coordinate 129,459,128 of NC_029793.2, read as the reverse complement.
TCCATAGCAATACGAGCAGCAATCCAAGCTGAACCAGCCAAAACATTTTGAACATGCAGTAACCATCCACTGTCCCCAAGGGTTGACACTGAAGCAGACATGCTACTTAAGTTTCCTCCACCCCACGTTGACCCACCATGTCTCTAAATAGAAACCATAGGAACAGTCTTAATACAACTCATGTAAAGGTAGAAAACAGACTATATTAATTGAACCCATAAAAAGATGCACTAAATGCCATTCATCCAAAATTCTAGCCAAACTAAATCATCTTAATGTGTTGTGATTTTTGGGATGAAGTTTTGGGCAAGAAGTAACAAATGGGCATTAGAGGGAATAAAAGCACTATTTCTATTAAAATAAACTAATTAGTACTCTTGTGCATATACCATGGTCCACAGTCAACAATTTACTATAACTATAAAGGTGAGAAGTACAACATGAATCTAGTAACTAAAGCTCAAAAGCACGTGATTCAAATAGTCAAATGACAAATAACTATATCTTAAAATTCATAGACTGACCAAAAATGATGACATTCCATCTGATGAGGCTCTTCCATGAGTGTCCAAATATTCTCTGAGCCGAGCAAAGCTGTCTCTCATTGCATGGATGTTGTCTATCCCAAAAAAGACTATCTGAAAATATAAATAAGAATGTAGATGCTTAGCAGTTCATATCAAATTTACATTTGCAAAAAATTAAAAAAAAAAAAATCATCATCAGACAGTTCAAGCCCAAGCAAGACACACCTCTGACTGAAAATAGTTTGATGATGATTCTGAGCCACCACCCATGGCTCCATTAGCTAATGCATTTTTCCTAGGCCTTGCATCAGCAATATATAGCTTTCTAGAAGAGAAATAAAATCAATCACAATATTAAAATACAATAGCTGATGGAGGACAAGACTCATTACTTCTCAAGTAATATATTATTTTTCCCTCTTGTCTAGTTACTCCAATATTTCTGCTGAGTAAACCATGAATCTAATATGGTATCAGCGCCTATCCAAGCTAATGTTATTGGGCCACCCACCTGCAAATGTTTACGCTCATTCCTGGACATGAAGGGGGTGTATTACAAGTCTTACACCTCTCAAGAATAAGATCTCTAGATAGTTTATAAGTGTGAGGCATCTCTCATCCCATGAGCTAGCCTTTGGGTTGAGATAGACCACTTAATCTCAATTATTATATGGTATCAGAGTCAGGATATCCTCCTTGAGCTTTCTAAAACTCTTCTGTTATAATTGGCTCTTTGTTGAAAGTAATTTTTCAGTTCTTGGTTGAAACTAATATGACTACAGTATTCTCCTTTTTCCAAATCCACAAACACTTGTTTGAGTTGTTTACGTTTACTTCTGCTCCTATGTTGTTCCACTACCATCCATGGGTTTTGTTATTACTTCAGTTTCCTATTTTCCCAAACCAAGAAACACTTGTTTGAGTTGTTTCTCCTACTTCTGCAGCCATGCATAACCAGTAGCACAATCTGCTCTTCTTTTTTTTTTTTTTTTTAATTTAA
>NC_029793.2:129447288-129457446 GCF_000816755.2 Arachis ipaensis | reverse complement strand
TGTGTGTCTTTCCGGTTACCAAAACGTCCTCTGCTGTGTTGTTATCTTTCTAGCAGCCATATAAACCTACGGAAGGCCTGAAAAACTGTTCCAACACTGCCGCCGCCATCCAATGCGACCAATGACTACACTGTTGAACTCATCTTCAACAGCACCGCTCAGCCCCGTCGGAGGCTTCACACGCCTCCACACACTGTTTCCTCCTTCGGACGACCAGTCACTGTAGGTGTTTTCACAGGCACAAGTTGGCATTTTGGCTGTCATTGTCCACCACTGGTCACACTGCTGGGTTCACCTCAGTGTCCTCTTTTTGGATCTGGTTTTGTTTTCTCCATCCAGCCACCTTTCATTTCCATTTATGCCCTTTGCCCTGTGGTCTTTTCAGCTGCCATGATTTTCTGCTTATATTTGGCTGATTGTTCAATGCCATTGCCGCATTGAGGGGGAGTAAGTCACCTACCTTCTAAGCATTTCAACATCTCCAGGCTGGCCCCTATGTTGCATTTGGCCTTAATTATCCTCATGGCATAAAGTGATGATTATAGAGTTGTCTTACATTCTTACATTCCAACCTCCCATCGTGAGTTAAACCAAGAGTTTTCACTTAATCCATTTATAGTGGTAGAAAGATTACTACTTACATATATGCTAGGATTGCTCTCATTTCACTGCTTCACATCCACACCAAAGGAAAAGATTTTGTGAGGTCCGGTATGACCCGTTTTGCAACTTCTTACCTTACTTTGGGATGCCTCAATGACAACAAAGGTCCATTAATAAGAATGTTCCTTTCTGATCAATGGACTTCTAGTAAGTTTCCAAAAACAAAAGAGGGAAAGATAATTGCAAGTGTGGTGTTGGATAAGATGTTTCGGAAAGAGGTTGTGATTTATTTGAGGGCTGTCTACCCTCTTCTTCAAGTGTTTTGTATGATAGATTCAGAAGAAAAGCTGACAATGGGGTTTATTTATGAAGAAATAAAGAGTGAAATGGAGAAAATATGAGATGCATTTCAAAGAGCTGAGACAAGATAAATTGCTAAATCATTTTTTTAATTTCATTAATGCATGAATAATATTCTTTATTTTTTAACTAATTTATTGATTTTTCTATGTTTTGGTTGCATGTCTATTTGGGATATATTAATTGATGCAAGATGGGATAAGCAACTTCATAGGCCATTGCATGCTATGGGCTATTATTCGAATCCTCATATTCATTATAGCTCTAGTTTCAAAGTTGCTTATGAGCTCAAGAAGCAGTTTTATGCTTGTATGGCAATGATGATAGGAAATCCGGATCTAATCACTAAGATGGATGTTCAACCTGAAGATTTTAAGACCCGAAAAGAGTTTTTTGGTAGCAAAGTAGCTCAGAATGCAATTTCTACTAAAACGCCAGCTCAATGGTGGGAATCTTATGGAGATCAGCATCCAGCGCTCCAACAATTTGTAATCCGTGTCTTGAATGACATGTAGCTCATCCGGATGTGAACGCAATTGGAGCGCCTTTAAGATGGTAGTAATTAAATATAATTTGCATTTTCCTTCTATAAATTTGGTTGTTAGTTCTCCAATTTCTATGTTATTGATTGATGAATACTTCTTATATACTTTTGAAAGGTTCACACAAAAAAGAGAAACCATTTTAAGGCTAAAACCATGAATGATGTGTTTGTGATGACAAACTCAAGATTGGCAAAGAAACAACAAACTAGAAAAAGTCTTGACTACGATTATAGTCTTGATGAATTGGACTCTGATGAAGAGTGGATTGTTGCTGATGAGGATGGAGAAGAAGAAGATCTAGATGTTCTAATTCTAGATCCTAATTTGAATAATGGAGCAAGTGGTAATAGAGTTGTTGGTACCTCTAAGGATCCTTTGGCAACTCCTTATCTTGATGATGAAGAGTTTGAAGAACTTCTCCAAGGACCTCCACCTCCTCCTCCTCCTATTCTTTATAATGAAGATAGTAATGTGAAAGCTTGTGAAACTCATGAAGATTTTATGATAGACGAAGAATAGGATGACTATATGCTTAAATGATTTGTATAGACTTTAGTTAATTAGTTGTTCCTTGTTAGTAGTTTAGTTATTTTATTTGCTATTTGAATTTATTTTAATGTCATATAAACATGTTAGTTGTGAATTTGTATTTTGATTTGTGAGTTGAGTTGTGAATTTGTATTATGAGTTGTGACTTTTGACTTGTTATGGTTTATATTAGTTATGGATAATTTGGTTTATTTGAGATTTATTTCATTATTTGTGAAAATATTTTTATTATCAAATTTGGCATATTTGTTATATTTTACGAGTCACGTTTATGTTCCGTCTTACGATTTAACGAAATACGATTTTGAATTAGCTTTCTGAGTCGAGGTAAAAACTACGAATTTACTACCTTGGATGTATCCAGCACCCTGAGTTGCCTCGCTAGTCTTAAAGGGAGATCTTTCAATATTTTCAAGGCTTAAATTGTAACAAGCTTAAACCTTAGTAAGCTTTAGCTTAAGCTTGAGGGGGAGTTTTAGACATACAGAGATTATTCTTTGATATCCCATCATATCAAATAATATCTCCAATAGGTTAATTATGCTCCAAGCTTGATGCATATTATCTACATGCTCAAGCTTGGGAATGTTGAAATATAAGAAATATTATTGTTAGGTAGTGGTTAGTAGTTTAGAAGGTGCATTAATGGAGAGTACTCGGTAGGTGCTTTATATTTATTACTCTCCCTATATATATTGGTCTTTTCTATTGTAACAAATAACAATCTACAGACAAGTAATATGTTATTTTTCTCTCTCTTGTCTAGCTACTCCAATATTTCTGCTGAGTGACCATGAAACTAATATGGTATCAAAGCATATCTGATCCATTGTTGTTGGAGCACCCACTTGCAAATTTTCATGCTCCAGACGATTATTACTCAGCGTGAAGGGGGTGTATTACAAGTTCCATATCTCAAGGATACAGTCTCTAGATAGTTTATAAATTATAAATGTGAGGCATCCCCTCCCGTGCGCTAGCTTTTGTGGTTGAGTTAGACCCATTCAATCTCAATTCTAATAGATACTAATAGGGACTAAAATCAAAGCGATCTATGTCTGTAAGGAGCAAATATATAGTTAAATAAAAATCTTACCTCCGTGAGCCATCATCAAGTTTGCTGCAAAGTGCAGCCACGAGTTTTTCATCCATGTTGCTGCAAACAAATACATGTAAACTTGTCACTGTTTAGTTAGTTCTTTTTTAAAAACTTATCAGAAGTAGTGAATAAGAAATCCCCCAGAAGCCTACAAGAACAACCAGAAAAACGAACAAAAGAAAACACATTAGCTCAACAAAGTTCAACTCAGCAGCATCTCACTCTGACAACAATCATAATCCCACTATAAGAACATATTGCCACAACAAAGTTCAACCTAATTTTTCAATTTGATTGCGTATGTTTGAAGTAGTTCTCAATTTGAGCATCAAATAATTGACCCAAAAGAAAAAGCCAACATGGAACAGATAGTGCTCCCCAGTTATTTTGACAGTGGGGCCAAATTGAAAATGAATTGAAACATAAAAGAGCAAAAATTTGAGAAAATAAAAGTGAAAGTACAAAATTGAAAGCAATTTAAAACATAAAGGACCAAATTAAGAAAATAAAAATAGAGGACCAAACAGCAAATAAAAAAATTTGAGTAAATAGAAGGACAAAAAGTGTATTTTGCCCGTGACTTTTCATTCTTTCCTTCCTCCAAAATGAAGTAAGTCATATGGCGCATAAAATACATAGTTTAGAACTTCCAAATTCCAACATTAGGGAAGCAACTTAATGATATATCCTATATTATCATATTTAATATCTTTGGTAACAATGTTTTAATGAGATCAATTTTAATGTTCTTGCTAGCCAGTACAGATTCCAAAATGAAACAATTTGTTCCTTCTGCATTTGATTACATAATCTACATTACCTCCTCATATTCATCATCAGACCAACTAAGGGTTGGGATGAACGTGCAAGAACTGCACCAGTACCTATAGGTTATCAGTTCCAATAAATTAGAGGGATATTCATATATTACAATAATAGAATGTAAAGGAAAGAAACAGGAATAGATATAACTGTGCCAAGTATTTAAACAAATAAAATCAAGATACCCTACATACCAAGATGACACCATGAAACTACAGGCAGCCGACCCCTTGCACGAAAGTTGGAAGCCAAGAGAACTTCATCATCACTTGCGCCGGGACAATAAGAAGTTGTCAAATGAATTGTTATGTGGATTGAACTCTATGAAATATGAATACAGAATTAATAGAGAAAATTCGAAAGTTTGTCCCTTGGTAAATTACCTAATGATCTTGGGAACAACCAAAGCAAATGGATAACTCGGACACATTTTATAGTTGGAGTTTATGCTACTTATTCTCCATAAGTCATTTGACAAGGTGAAGGACCCACTTTCAATCATATCAGTTGATGCACGAGCACCTTTGCCAATAAGTCGAAAATACTCATCCAATAAGCGCACTTGTGGATTTGTGTTCTTAAACCTAGAAGGTCCACAAACAAAAGCATAAAGATCCCATAACGTTGCTGGTTTTGTACACCTTCGTAGTGCATCAAATATTATACGTCTCTGCAAGATGTAATGAAAGACATTAGGTTATGAACAACATAGATTAAACTGAAAGCACCCACCTAAATGTTTCCAAAAACGATCTCACTGGCTTATTCAACTTTCTATATGGTAAAATATAAATTATAATGATTAATTATGCAACAACCCCAAAAAGGAAAAGACTATTAAGTGAATTTTTGGTTTTGATTGGGTTTTAGGATTTCAAGAACTGTCTCAAAAATATTTTGAACTTACAGGAAGTTTAAACTAAAACAAACTAATTCAAGTTAAACCATTATAAGTTGCACGTGTGATTAACAAATGGAGTTCATGCGAAGAAGGTATATGTTTCCTATCCTCTTTAAAATTCTGATGGCATTTCAGTGTTTTCAGAAGACAACACACAATTACTAGAATTCTAAATGGTGAATATCTGATATCTTCAAAGAACCATAGCCAAAAATGGGACTTGTATGTTGTGAGATAGTACATACTGTAACCACAGAATTACCTGTTTTGTACGAGGTCTGAAACCAAAGACTATAATTCTCATATCTTTGCCTGCATACACAAGAAAAGATAAGTGTCTCTTTCTTCCAATAGAAGACGAAATCAAGATAAAGAGACAGAATATAAAAAATTTGAAGCACAATGAATCCTTCTTAACAGAAAAACGGGAAAACGCAAATGACAGAGAGGGTTAACAAAAAAACAATGAAGCGATCCTACCCTGGTCCCCAGTTGGATGTTTACTTATAACCATTATCCACCTATATTGCATAGGGATTTCATCAATTGATATTTAAAGACAATATCAATAAAAAAGTGCTTATCTGATAGCATACCAATCACCTGGAGCAATCTTTGAGGTGGTGTCTTCTCGAGTTGGCGAGCATTTGATTGAGTCCTTGCAACCTACATTTAAATAGATCAGTTGCTATGAGATTCCAAATAATCAATACAAAAGACACACAACAAGAACGTAAATCAGAATCAAGATGCACAAGCACACATTTTAGAGGATAGCACACCATATTTTATGGTCCAAGTTTTTCACAAGTTAACTAATATGAAAATAGATAAAATCCATAGATTAGTATGGCTGAACAGATATGGGCACACAAACCAGTTGCACAAGTTCATAAGGTCAACATAAAATAAAGTAGTTAAGCTTAATTGTAATTATACAGTGTAATACCGGTGATGACCACAACAATTAGTATGTCAAAAATTATGTCATCTTGTATGTAAGGCAGAAAACACAGGAGGAATCAGGTCAATATAACACAATATATCCCTATTAATTAGCAAAAATAAAGCACAGAAAAGACGGTAGCTTTTAGGAAGCTTGCATTAACTTACTGTCTTGTTAAACTTCTCAATGGTTGCATGTGGTATTGTTCCAAGGGCAATAACTTTTCGAGTTCCCTCACTCTGTAAAATTGAAATGAGGCAAATCAGAAAGTAAATAGTCAAAATATATATAGGCATGTAGCAGAATTGCAGAGAGACAGCTGAAGTGTGCATAAAAAATGCACACCAACTCAGGCAATAGAAATCAGGAGCCAAGTTTCTTAATCTTTTCACCAATGAGTCATCATTTTATCTCATTATAAACTAGAATTCAGGTGTACTGCAAGAAAGTTTACAGGGCAAACTTACCAGAAAAAGAAGACGAAAATTTGTTATCATCAACATGCCTGCATCATCTGTATTAACAAGAACAACACCATGTCCCTGGAAGTAAACACCATACAGGTTAATTTCATGCATCACATTCAGAAATGATAAATGCAAATTAAAACATCAGAACTATTTTTTTAGGCACTAAACATCAAACTTTATTTTTATAGACAATAAACATCAGAAATTTTATTGACAGCAGAAGTTAACAAAAGGGTTCAAATTTGAGAGGAATTTTTAAGCATTCTCATCCCTAGGTAACTTTATCCATGTTATCAGCTAGAGTTTCACATGGTAGAGGCATCAGTGCAACAACAACAACAACAACAACAAAGCCTTATCCCACTAGGTGGGGTTGGCTACATACATCAAATGACATCATTGTGCCCTGGCACGAGTCATTTCTGAACTTAACCCAAGTATGCTTAAATTTCTTTTCTTTTGACCAACTCATTTGGAGTCTCCTTAGACCACACTCTACCCCTAGCCATTGGGCTATCTCCAATTTGATCCCCCTCTAATTGCATAACTCACAATTAGGAATCTATGACCTCAGGTCATTGCTTTCACCTGCCCAGAAGGATGCATGATTTGTCATGACTTACTGCCCCTCATGGGAAATGGCTGTGTCACCTTTCAATTATAATTGTTTGGTACATTTTCGCTTCTAATTTTCAATCAAAAGCAAAATAACTATATATAGCTATTAATTTAAGAAGGGACCACAAAGTTATTCCAATTAATTATAGACTTTTGTTAGCTATTAATCAACTCATAACAGGGGAAAATGAGCTCCTTATTGGCCTAATTGCACTAATCATAGCAGCAGTGGCAAATGAAGTAAAGTAATAAAAGTAAAACACTTATGGGAGGCATCAGAGTGGACATATTATTTTCTCAAGTGCTTGGAAACCTATTCATGGGATATTTGGGTACACTATTTACAAATACTCCAGTGTCTCATATGTCACCAGACAATCTATGCAACTAATCATGCATGCAAACTATCATGTGTGGCTTGGTAAGGCTCCATATTGAAGGGATCCCCAATGAACCTTCATGAAAGTCTGGAGAGAACCTCAATTGCAAGGAAGGTCTAAAGTGTGCTCAGGCATCCCTGAAAGATGTTTCAGCAAGTAACCCATTCTCCCTTGGCCTCTCATCTAGAGAGCAAGGAGAGGTCAAAGAGATTAAGTCCCATACAAATTTTGGAAAGGATGCAACTGTGGTACTAGCAGTAAACCCTATTTGGAACTTTGTAGCCCTATCTTCCTCGCAATAGGTGTTACATTGGTTCTTACTGTCCACCAGCTGACAAAGTGACAAGTCCGATTTGATACAGGTCAAAGAGCACATCAATGCACCTCCAAATCAATCCCATTATGAAATAATTTTTTATGCTCTTTGGTGCATGTGACACCAGGAAGCTCATCTACCAAACATCACCATACTATAAAGTGATACCAGACGTAGAATTTAACCTTGCAAATCAATATCCATACCAAGAATCCATAATATTGTGTAACGTGTAAGTAACCACAGAAGGGATACACGATTTTCAGACTGTTACTCGTTATGCATGTCAAACTCAACATGCACAAATCACATAAAACATGCATTCATACCTAGGAAGACATAGCAAATACGATAGAACTTCTAAGTTCTACTCCTAATCAAATTTTCAGGGAATGTAGCTATTCATCTCCTAAGGAAAAGAAAATATCAAGTTCCATATACCAAACAATTCATCCGGCCTATCCCAATTCCCAAATCACCTCTCATCATTCTTGGCAGTTGGCACTACACTCACATTTCAGCCTCCACACATTTTGCAGATTCACCGTCTCAAAGAGGACCAACTTATTTAAACCAGAGACACCATATTTTTTTTTTTAATTAAAGGTTACCACTTACCAATATCATAACTACTCCATGAATTACCAAAACAGAAATGCAGAAATGATGAAAATCTTGCAATTCTAAAATAAATGCAAAATCAAGAAATTAAAGGGATTGCATACTTCGGCAATAACATGCTCCGCCTCAAGCAAGAAATCAAGATTCGTATGCGAGACGAATCGCGAAACCGGCTGCAAAGAAATAAAATTACCATCACAAAATTATAAAAGAAAAAAAAATAAGAAGGGAGAAAAAGGGAGAAGAGAATGACGAAGAACCTCAATCTTAGTCCATTCGAGGGCGTCCCAGCTGCCGGTGCCTTCCATCTTGGAGGAGTCGGTGGCATCCCTGAGGGACGTTGATCGACCGGAACGGTGTTTAGGCACGTCCATGCCGGCCGAGGGAGGCGGCGGAGGAGGTCCGATACCGGTGAGAGTGGGGAGTGTGCGGTGTGGTGTGGTGTGTGACGCGAGAGGCAGAAAAAGAGATAGAGAAGAAGAAAATTGGTTGTATTTGTTGAAAGGAAGGAAAGGAAGGTTACTAAATGGTAATACCAAACGTTCAAGCCGCTTGTCACTCTCTTTACCGCAACCAAACCCAATAAGCCATCATTTTTTTTTCTCCCTTCCTAAACACCCGATGGTTTCGCGACAGAATCTTCCTAACTTTTTTTATTTTTTTCAATTTAATGTTATAAGGTAGGAATTCGGGCAGAGTAGGTTGATAACCGAATGTGTGGTTGGATTAGAGTTTTTAAACGAGATTTTATATAAAATTGATTTTATAAATTTGATTTTAATAAAAAACAAGTTAGTGTTAACGTGATTATGTTTGATAATTTTATATCAAAATGAATTATAATAAAATAAATGTTGTTCGGATTATATTATTTAAAATTATGTTTAGACAAAAATTATTAAAAATGATATAAATTTATATCATTCAAATTTATATTATTTTAACACTTTTTTACTATAATTACTTTTAAAAAGAATTTAAATTTATGTATTAAAAATTAGTACCTTTTTGTTATAATTTGTTAGTACTCTTCTTTAGTACTCTTTTTGTATTTAATTATATCTTTCTAATGAAATTTATATTATAAAATTAACAATAATAAATAAAATATATACTAATTTAAAAATATATAATAAAAAATATACAAAGTCAAATAAAAAAATAAAGTTCTATCAAAAATATTTATTAATAAAAATGATTAAAAAAATTTATATGAACAATGAATACTAATACTTAAGTGAATATAAAAAATTTTAAACAAAAATATCCATATTATTAATAAAAAAATAAATAAATAATTGATAAAAATTAAAACTTAACAAAGAGTACTAATAATAATATTAAAAAAATATTTGTTTGTGAAGCATAGTTATGAAAAAAATTTTAAGAACCCTGATGATTATTTTTGGTATTTTTTATTGTAGATAAAATTGAATAGTAAAATTAGTAGAATGCCAATTAATTTTTTAATTTATGAAGTGAACGCAGAAGCTAAACGCAAAAGCTACCATTTGTTGCTTCTGGTGAAAAATCCAGAATCATGTTCGCTTTTAAAAGAAAAAAAATTAGCCAAATAAAAATTACAGCATTCAAAAAGATTAAACGCGTTTTGTGTGTTTTCAACGTATTTATCAAATACATTTTGAATCGTTAGATAAAATTTAGTCAAATTAATAAAATTATTTAATAGTTCTTAATTATCAACTTTACGTGGAGCCTAAATTTTTATCAGGGTATAAAGTATGACCATTTTTTTTTTCATACATTTTAAATAGGATTGAAAACAATATGTAACAGAATATATTATATGATAAAGCACAATATTTTACAAATTGATTTAAACATGATTGAAATTATCTATTTTCAAAGGTTTTAAAGGAATTTTAAATTGCATATTTTGCTCCAACAAATTTTTTTTTGTCATTTTG